>NC_036871.1:20560023-20653668 GCF_002910315.2 Salvelinus sp. IW2-2015
GAAATGTTTCTTGCGTATGATCACATTTTGAGTTTTTGTTGATTAACGCTGACCAGATTAGCGTTTGGATATGTAAACCAGACGCGCTGCTACGAAAAGAAGGTATTTGGACATAAATAACAGATTTTTTCACAAAAACACAAACATTTACTTTGGACCTGGGATTCTGGTGTGCTTTCTGATCCTAATCAACAAAGGTAATGGAATATTTATCAATGTATTTATTGTTTATAGTGACGGCTATCTTTGCAGCATGTGGTATGCTACTTTTGAGGGCGTCTCAGATTATAGCCTGCAATTAATTTTTCCGTAAGTTTTTTTGAAATCTGACAAGCGGTTGCAATTAAGGAGAGGTATATCTATAATTCAATGTGTATAACTTGTATTATCACTTCTATATTTATGATGAGTATTCATGTTGAAACGATGGGCTAGGATGCAAGGTCACTTGTGTTTTTGCATTTAGTGAATCTTGTAGCTCAATGTAAACTCAGATTTTTTTTTGATATAATATGAATTTAATCAAACAAAACATGCATGGTATTGTGCTAACATGAAGTCCTATGAGTGATCTGATTGAAAATATATGCGAAGTTAGTGATTCATTTTTATTCTATTCTGGTTTTTGTGAAGCTATATTTAGCTGGGAAAATGGCTGTGATTATTTTGGGTTTTTGTGGTACGCTAACATAATGCGTTTGTAGTGCTTTCGCTGAAGCCTATTTGAAATCGGACACTTTGGTGGGATTAACACAAGATTACTTTAAAATGATATAAGACACATGTATGTTGAGGAATTTTAATTATGAGATTTTGGTTTTGAATTTGGCGCCCTGCACTTGGCCTGGCTGTTGTCATATTGGTCGCCGATATCGGGACTTGCAGCCATAAGAGGTTTTAAAGGGCAGCTTTAAAATCTGACTAGATTGTGGTTGCCTAGTGGTGAGATACTATTAGAATAGAGACACATTACAATTGAGTTGTTGCTCATACAGGGTTATTTTGCCATTCATATTTTCTTATTTTGATGTAAATGTGCAAATACCTGTTACACAAGATCCCTAGCAGTGGCGTACAGCGCTAAACATTTGAAACTCAGTTTTTCACATTCTGAAATTTAATCAGAGTAAAAATTCCCTGTCTTGGTCAGTTAGGCTACCACTTTATTTTAAGAATGTGAATGTCAGAACAATAGTAGAGAGAATGATTTATTTCAGCTTTATTTCTTCATCACATTCCAGTGGGTCAGAAGTTTACATAAACTCAATTTGAGTATTTGCTAGCATTGCTTTAAATTGTTTAACTTGGGTCAAACATTTCGGTAGCTTCCACAAGCTTCCCAATAAAGTTGGGTGATTTTGGCTTTCTCCTGACAGAGCTGGTGTAACTGAGTCAGGTTGAAGGTCTCCTTGCTCCACACGCTTTTTTCAGTTCTGCCCACAAAATTCCTCTATAGGGTCAGGGCTTTGTGATGGCCACTCCAATACCTTAACTTTCTTGTCCTTCAGCCATTTTGCCACAACTTTGGAAGTATGCTTGGGGTCATTGTCCACTTGGAAGACCCATTTGCGACCAAGCTTTAACWTCCTGACTGATGTCATGAGATGTTGCTTCAATATATCCACATAATTTTCCTACCTCATGATGCCATCTATTTTGTGAAGTGCACCAGTCCTTCCTGCAGCAAAGCACCCCCACAACATGATGCGGCCACCCCCGTGCTTCACGGTTGGGATGGTGTTCTTTGGAGGAAAAAGCTTCCCCTTTTTCCTCCAAACATAACAATGGTCCTTATGGCCAAACATTTMTATTTTTGTTTCATCAGACCAGAGGACATTTCTCTCCAAATTATGATYTTTGTCCCCATGTGCAGTTGCAAACCGTAGTCTGGCATTTATATGGTGGTTTTGGAGCAGTGGCTTCTTCCTTGCTGAGGGGCCTTTCCGGTTATTTCGATATAGGATTCGTTTTACTGTGGATATCAATACTTTTGTACCTGTTTCCTCCAGCATCTTCACAACGTCCTTTGCTGTTGTTCTGGGATTGATTTGCACTTTTCGCACCGAAGTACATTCATCTCTAGGAGACAGAACGCATCTCCTCCCTGAGCGGTATAACGGCTGTGTGGTCCCATGGTGTTTATACTTGCGTACTATTGTTTGTACAGATGAACGTGGTACCTTCATGCGTTTGGAAATTGCTCCCAAGGATGAACGAGACTTGTGGAGGTCTATAATTTTCTTTCTGAGGTCTTGGCTGATTTCTTTTGATTTCAAGTAAAGAGGCACTGAGTTTTAAGCATACTTCCACAGGTACACTTCCACAGGTACACCTCCAATTGACTCAAATGATGTCAATTAGCCTATCAGAAGCTTCTAAAGCCATGACATAATTTTCTGGAATTTTCCAAGCTGTWTAAAGGCACWGTCAACTTAGTGTATGTWAACTTCTGACCCACTGAAATTGTGATACAGTGAATTATAAGTGAAATAATCTGTCTGTAAACAATTGTTGGAAAAATTACTTGTGTCATGCACAAAGTAGATGTTCTAACCGACTTGTCAAAACTATAGTTTTATAACATGACATTTGTGGAATGGTTGAAAAACGAGTTTTAATGACTCCAAACTAAGTGTATGTAAACTTCCGACTTCAACTGTATATATATATATATATATATAATATTTTTTTTTTAAATGTCTGCCGAGATGCACTTTTAAGATCAAAGGGACAAGTTACAACAAGTTACATATCTTCCTCAAATTCTCATCAGATCATCAGAGGAACCTTCAAGGAAACTTGATAGATGTATGTTATCATTGCTATCTAAAATACAGTGAACGTTACGCTAGCTATATTAAAGTATTAACAAGAAATGGGCTTGGTGTTGTCACTGCGAGATCAAGAGATAATTAAACGTGGCCCTCCAAATCTTTCAGATGAGTTTCAAAGACCAACCCCAGCTAACGCCCAGTGTACATAGCTGTTCATCTCATGGCCGTGCTCCTCACACTAGCTATAATTGCGGTGAGAAATCCAGGCATGGTACTCTCGGACAGAGGTATAGCTTTGAATTTAACATTGGGTTCACAAAGTCTGTTCACAGTAAGACTAATATTAACTGTTATCTCAAAGCAGTCATACAGTGCATACTGTATGTTACAAAAGATACCCCCCCTTGGGTTTTGCTTTTTTAACTACTCTGAACTTTTAATACATGAAAAACTACCTCCCTCATTAGGCATATCATGACAAACAAAGAAGCAATACTGTCCCTGGTTTTAGCTCTCTAGAGCGTGGAGAAGAAGATTAGAGAAACGATGATCCAATCAACCGCAACCTGCCGCCTCAGAACTGACATTATGTAACTGTTGGTTGGAGGCTAGACAGCTCCGATGAATCTAACCCTGCTGTAAAAACCAAACATGCCTCTTTATGTGTCATGATGCCGAACAGATTTAGTGAGACCAAACAAGCAGTGCCTCTACACCCTCCGCCCGTATAGCATTTATAAAAAAAAGCTGCTAATGCATCACAAACACCACATCTTAAAATAAAGATAGATATATCGCATATGCCTCTATTTAATTTTATTGATTATTATTTAGAAGCCATCCTTATTCACAACATTTGTGAGAAACAAAAAGAGGCAGCAAAGTGTTGATAAAAGAAGATTTTTTTAAGAACTGTACAATGCCCGCAGCAATACCACCCCGCATCCCACTTCTGGCTTGTCTTTGAAGCTAAGCAGGGTTGGTCCTGGTCAGTGGTGTAGTGGTGCCTGGAGAAGTGGGTATACTCTAATTTTGCCAAAAGTTTTCAAAAAATTCTATGAGAAACAGTGACACACTCTATGACCTAAAACGATAAATCCCATATTGGTCTTTCAGTCAGCCAACCAAGCTGTACTGTGCAGTAGGCTAATAGTAGGCCTACTATTGAAACAGATAAAACATGTTTCAGGTTTTTTGTTCTCAAAGTCCACACTTTGTTTTTTGCGGGTGTTCGCCTTTAGCAATCTCACTGGAATAAAGACCTCCTCCATTCCTGTCATTATTGAAAGAGATTGTGATATCTCACATCTCAAAAATAGGCTACTTAATGTTAGATCCTCACTTCCAAGAGTTATAGTCAATTAACTAATCACTGATCATAATCTTGATGTGGCTCCCGGTGGCGCAGTGGTCTAGGGCCCACCAGAGTCTCTGGGTTCCGCCCAGGCTCTGTCGCAGCCGGCCGCAACGGAATCCGTGGGGCGACGCACAATTGGCATAGCTGCGTCCCGGGTTAGGAGGAGGGTTTGGCCGGTAGGATATCCTGTCTCAGTATGTATAAAAATGTAATAAAATGTATGCACTCTACTGTAAGTCGCTCGGATAAGAAGCGTCTGCTCATGGCCGGTAGGGATATCCTTGTCTCAGTATGTAAAAATGTAATAAAAGTATGCACTCTACTGAAAGTCGCTCTGGATAAGAGCGTCTGCTAAATGACTAAAATGTAAATGATTGGCCTGACTGAAACATGGCTAAGCCTGATGAATTACTTTGTTCAATGAGGCCTCTCTCCCAGGTTACCCCGCATCCCCGCAAAGGCGGAGGGGTGTCTAACATTTACCATAGCAAATGTCATTTACCAAAAGAAATGACTGCATTTTCTCGTCTTTGAGCTTTATAGTCATGAAATCTATGCAGCCTACTCAATCACTTTTTATAGCTACTGTTTACAGGCCTCCTAGGCCGTAATAACTTTGGGCGCCGAGAGAGATGGCCGCCTCGCTTCGCGTTCCTAGGAAACTATGCAGTATTTAGTTTTGTTTTATGTATATTTTCTACATTGTTACCCCAGGAAATCTTAATTTTTATTACATACAGCCGGGAGGAACTATTGGATATAACAGCAACGTCACCTTACCAACATACGACCAGGAATACGACTTTCCCGAGGGCGGGGGTTATAACCTTTTAAATGCCTATGAATATAAAAGACGTGAGTTGTAAGATCAGTTAACAACATACAGGAACTCAAGTCCTTTTGTTCACCTGACCTAGAATTCCTTACAATCAAATGCCGTCCGCATTATTTACCAAGAGAATTCTCTTTGATTATAATCACAATCGTGTATATCCCCCCCCAAGCAGACACATCGACGGCCCTGAAAGAACTTCATTGGACTCTATGTAAACTGGAAACCACATATCCTGAGGCTGCATTTATTGTAGCTGGGGATTTTAACAAGGCTAATCTGAAAACAAGGCTCCCTAAATTTTAGCAGCATATCGAATGCGTGACCCGGGCTGGTAAAACCCTGGATCATTGTTACTCTAACTTCCGTGACGCATACAAAGCCCTCCCCCGCTCTCCTTTCGGAAAATCTGACCACGACTCCATTTTGTTGCTCCCAGCCTATAGACAGAAACTTAAACAGGAAACACCCATGCTCAGGTCTGTTCAATGCTGGTCCAACCAATCGGATTCCACGCTTCAAGATTGCTTCGATCACGTGGACTGGGATATGTTCCGCATAGCGTCGGACAATAACATTGATGAATACGCTGATTCGGTGAGCGAGTTTATTAGCAAGTGCATCGGTGATGTTGTACCCACAGCGACTATTAAAACCTTCCCCAACCAGAAACCGTGGATTGATGGCAGCATTCGCGCAAAACTGAAAGCGTGAACCACTGCTTTTAATCAGGGCAAGGTGACCGGAAACATGACCGAATACAAACAGTGTAGCTATTCCCTCCGCAAGGCAATCAAACAAGCTAAGCATCAGTATAGAGACAAAGTAGAGTCGCAATTCAAAGGCTCAGACACGAGAGGTAGTCTACAGTCAATCACGGACTACAAAAAGAAAACCAGCCCCGTCGCGGACCACGATGTCTTGCTCCCAGATAAACTAAACAACTTATTTTCTCGCTTTGAGGACAATACAGTGCCACCGACACGGCCAGCTACCAAAACCTGCGGGCTCTCCTTCACTGCAGCCAACATGAGTAAAACATTTAAACATGTTAACCCTCGCAAGGCTGCCGGCCAAGACGGCATCCCTAGCCGCGTCCTCAGAGCATGCGCAGACCAGCTGGCTGGTGTGTTTACGGACATATTCAATCAATCCTTATCCCAGTCTGCTGTTCCCACATGCTACAAGAGGGCCACCATTGTTCCTGTTCCCAAGAAAGCTAAGGCAACTGAGCTAAATGACTATCGCCCCGTAGCACTCACTTCCGTCATCACGAAGTGCTTTGAGAGACTAGTCAAGGACCATATCACCTCCACCCTACCTGACACCCTAGACCCACTCCAATTTGCTTACCGCCCCAATAGCTACACAGACGACGCAATCGCAATCACACTGCACACTGCCCTAACCCATCTGGACAAGAGGAATACCTATGTAAGAATGCTGTTCATCAACTACAGCTCAGCATTTAACATCATAGTACCCTCGTCATTAAGCTCGAGACCCTGGGTCTAGACCCCGCCCTGTGCAACTGGGTCCTGGACTTCCTGACGGGCCGCCCCCAGGTGGTGAAGGTAGGTAACAACATCCCCACCCCGCTGATCCTCAACACTGGGGCCCAAGGGTGCGTTCTCAGCCCTCTCCTGTACTCCCTGTTCACCCATGGCTGCGTGGCCATGCACGCCTCCAACTCAATCATCAAGTTGCAGACGACACTACAGTAGTAGGCTTGATTACCAACAACAACGAGACGGCCTACAGGGAGGAGGAGAGGGCCCCCGGAGTGTGGTGTCAGGAAAACAACCTCACACTCAATGTCAACAAAACAAAGGAGATGATCGTGGACTTCAGGAACAGCAGAGGGAGCAGCCCCCTATCCACATCGACGGACAGTAGTGGAGAAGGTGGAAAGTTTAAGATCCTCGGCGTACACATCACAGACAAACTGAAATGGTCCACCCACACAGACAGTGTGGTGAAGAAGGCGCAACAGCGCTCTTCAACCTCAGGAGGCTGAAGAAATTCGCTTGTCACCAAAAACACTCACAAACTTTTACAGATGCACAATCGAGAGAATCCTGTCGGGCTGTATCACCGCCTGGTACGGCAACTGCTCCGCCCACACCCGTAAGGCTCTCCAGATGGTAGTGAGGTCTGCGCAACGCATCACCGGGGCAAACTACCCTGCCCTCCAGGACACCTACACCACCCGCTGTCACAGGAAGGCCAAAAAGATAATCAAGGACAACAACCACCCGAGCCACTGCCTGTTCACCCCGCTATCATCCAGAAGGCGAGGTCAGTACAGGTGCGTCAAAGCTGGGACCGAGAGACTGAAAAACAGCTTCTATCTCAAGGCCATCAGACTGTTAAACAGCCATCACTAACATTGATGGCTGCTGCCAACATACTGACTCAAATCTCTAGCCACTTTAATAATAAAACATTTAATGTAATAAATGTATCACTGCCACTTTAAACAATGCCACTTATATAATGTTTACATACCCTACATTACTTATCTCATATATACATATAACGTACTCTGTACCATCTACTGCATCTTGCCTATGCTGTTCGGCCATCGCTCATCCATATATCTTTATGTTACATATTCGTATTCATTCCTTTACACTTGTGTGTATAAGGTAGTTGTTGTGAAATTGTTAGATTACTTGTTAGATATTACTGCATGGTCAGAAATAGAAGCACAAGCATTTCGCTACACTCGCATTAACATCTGCTAACCATGTGTATGTGACAAATAACATTTGATTTGATTTGATATTACAACGTTCCTCACCGAGTTCCCTGGATTCCTATCGGATCTGGTAGTCATGGCAGATAATATTTACATTTTTGGTGACTTTAATATTCACATGGAAAAGTCCACAGACCCACTCCAAAAGGCTTTCGGAGCCATCGTCGACTCAGTGGGTTTTGTCCAACATGTCTCCGGACCTACTCACTGCCACAGTCATACTCTGGACCTAGTTTTGTCCCATGGAATAAATGTTGTGGATCTTAATGTTTTTCCTCATAATGCTGGACTATCAGACCACCATTTTATTACGTTTGCAATCGCAACAAATAATTTGCTCAGACCCCAACCAAGGATCATCAAAAGCCRTCAAATCATCAAAACTCAAAGATTCCTAGATGCCCWTCCAGACTCCCTCCACCTATCCAAGGACGTCAGAGTACAAAAATCAGTTAACCACCTAACTGAGGAACTCAATTTAACCTTGCGTAATACCCTAGATGCAGTCACACCCCTAAAAAAAWAAAAATATTTGTCATAAGTAACTAGCTCCCTGGTATACAGAAAATACCAGAGCCCTGAAGCAAGCTTGCAGAAAATTGGAACGGAAATGGCACTACACCAAACTGGAAGTCTTCCGACTAGCTTGGAAAGACAGTACCATGCAGTATCGAAGAGCCCTCACTGCTGCTCGATCATCATATTTTCCAACTTAATTGAGGAAAATAATAACAATCCAAAATGAATTTTTGATACTKTTGCAAAGCTAACAAAAAGCAATATTCCCCAAGAGAGGATGGCTTTCACTTCAGCAATGATATATTCATGAACTTCTTTGATGAAAAGATCATGATCATTAGAAAGCAAATTACGGACTCTTCTTTAAATCTGCGTATTTCTCCAAAGCTCAGCTGTCCTGAGCCTGCACAACACTGCCAGGACCTAGGATCACGGGAGACACTCAAGGTTTTCAATACCTTATCTCTTGACACATTGATGAAAATAATCCTGKCCTCTAAACCTTCAAGCTGCATACTGGACCCTATTCCAACTAAACTACTGAAAGAGCTGCTTCCTGTGCTTGGACCTCCTGTGTTGAACATAAAAAACGGCTCCCTATCCACCGTATGTGTACCAAACTCACTAAAAGTGGCAGTAATAAAGCCTCTCTTGAAAAAGCCAAACCTTCACCCAGAGAATATAAAAAACTATCGGCCGATATCGAATCTCCCATTCCTCTCAAAATGTTTAGAAAAAGCTGTTGTGCAGCAACTCACTGCCTTCCTGAAGACAAACAATGCATACGAAACGCATCAGTCTGGTTTTAGACCCCATCATAGCACTGAGACTGCACTTGTGAAGGTGGTAAATTACCTTTTAATGGCGTCAGACCGAGGCTTTGCATCTGTCCTCGTGCTCCTAGACCTTAGTGCTGCTTTTGATACCATCTATCACCACATTCTTTTGGAGAGATTGGAAATTCTAATTGGTCTACACGGACAAGTTCTGGCCTGGTTTAGATCTTATCTGTCGGAAAGATATCAGTTTGTACCTGTAGATGGTTGGTCCTCTGACAAATCAACTGTACATTTCGGTGTTCCTCAAGGCTCCGTTTTAGGACCACTATTGTTTTCACTATATATTTTACCTCTTGGTGATATCATTCGGAAACATAATGAAGCCCCAAAATTGCCCTCCCTGGAAGCCTGTGTTTCAGACATAAGGAAGTGGATGGCGGCAAATGTTCTACTTTTAAACTTGGACAAAACAGAGATGCTAGTTCTAGGTCCCAAGAAACAAAGCGATCTTCTGTTGAATCTGACAATTAATCCTGATGCTTGTACAGTTGTCTCAAATAAAACTGTGAAGGACCTTGGCTTTACTCTGGACCCTGATCTCCCTTTTGATGAACATATCAAGACTGTTTCAATGACAGCTTTTTTCCATCTACGTAATATTGCAAAATTCAGAAACTTTCTGTCCAAAAATGATGCAGAAAAATTAATCCATGCTTTTGTCACTTCTAGATTAGACTACTGCAATGCTTTACTTCCCGGCTACCCAGATAAAGCACTAAATAAACTTCAGTTAGTGCTAAACACGGCTGCTAGAATCTTAACTAGAACCCACAAATCTGATCATATTACTTCGGTGCTAGCCTCTCTACACTGGCTTCCTGTTAAGGTTAGGGCTGATTTCAAGGTTTTACTGCTAACCTACAAAGCATTACATGGGCTTACTCCTACCTATCTTTCCGATTTGGTCCTGCCGTACATACCTTCATGTATGCTACGGTCACAAGACGCAGGCCTCCTTACTGTCCCTAGAATTTCTAAGCAAGCAGCTGGAGGCAGGGCTTTCTAGAGCTCCATTTTTATGGAATGGTCTGCCTATCCATGTGAGAGACGCAGACTCGGTCTCGACCATTAAGTCTTTATTGAAGACTAATTTCTTCAGTAGGTCCTACGATTTAGTGTAGTCTGGCCCAGGAGTGTGAAGGTGAACGGAAAGACACTGTAGCAAAGAACCGCCCTTGCTGTCTCTACCTGGCCGGTTACCCTCTCTCCACTGGRATTCTCTGCCTCACACCCTATTACAGGGGCTGAGTCACTGGCTTACTGGTGCTCTTCCATGCCGTCCCTAGGAGGGGTGCGTCACTTGAGTGGGTTGAGTCACTGACGTGATCTTCCTGTCCGGGTTGGCACCCCCCCTTGGGTTCGTGCCGTGGGGGAGATCTTCGTGGACTATACTCAGCCTTGTCTCAGGACAGTAGGTTGGTGGTTGAAGATATCCTTCTAGTGGTGTGGGGGCTGTGCATTGGCAAAGTGGGTGGGGTTATATCCTGCCTGTTTGGCCCTGTCCGGGAGTATCGTCGGACGGGGCCACAGTGTCTCCTGACCCCTCCTGTCTCAGCCTCCAGTATTTATGCTGCAATAGTTTATGTGTCGGGGGGCTAGGGTCAGTCTGTTATATCTGGAGTATTTCTCCTGTCTCGTCCGGTGTCCTGTATGAATTTAAGTATGCGTTCTCTAATTCTCTCTCTTTTTGTCTCGGAGGACCTGAGCACTAGGACCATGCGTCAGGACTACCTGGCCTGATGACTCCTTGCTGTCCCCAGTCCACCTGGTCGTGCTGCTGCTCCAGTTTCAACTGTTCTGCCTGCGGCTATGGAACCCTGACCTGTTCACCGGACGTGCTACCTTGTCCCAGACCTGCTGTCTTCAACTCTCTAGAGACAGCAGGTGCGGTAGAGATACTCTGAATGATCGACTATGAAAATCATGAGGTGCTGACCTGTTGCACCCTCTACAACCACTGTGATTATTATTATCTGACCCTGCTGGTCATCTATGAACATTTGAACATCTTGGCCATGTTCTGTTATAATTTCAACCCGGCACAGCCAGAAGAGGACTGGCCACCCCTCATAGCCTGGTTCCTCTCTAGGTTTCTTCCTAGGTTCTGGCCTTTCTAGGGAGTTTTTCCTAGTCACCGTGCTTCTACACCTGCATTGCTTGCTGTTTGGGGTTTTAGGCTGGGTTTCTGTACAGCACTCAGCTGATGTAAGGGCTTTATAAATAAATTTGATTATAAATTTGATTGATCACAGGAGCTTAATTTGGGAGAACGGGCTCATGGTAATGACTTGAGTGGAATCAGTGGAATGGTATCAARTACATCAAAAACATGGTTTCCAGGTGTTTGATGCCGTTCCATATGCTCCRTTCCGGCTATTATTATGAGCCGTTCTCCCCTCAGCAGCCTCCACTGCAAGCACATGATAGTTAAATCACCCCTCTTTCTAACAGATATTTCCAYCTTTGTACAGGAAACCGCTTGCATGTGCTTTGCGCATTTTAGAAACAATGCAAATTGCATTTTGGAACATTCACACGTAGGCCTACTGCCGTGTGTACATTGCTTCGTCTAAAATGTTAAGAAATAATAGTTGATCAACATTTTAAGCGAAACATTCCGATCTGTATCATCAGCCCTGTTAATTGATACAGCTTATACCTCCACTACACTACTTTGATAGTTATCAGCAGGGGTACAACTCTGGTTTTAGAAGTGGGGGGAGATAAAAAAAAAAAATTAATTAATTGCCAGTCGGATAAACACCCCAAACAACCTACCTGACCACTCGGAGGCGTCCGCATGGTCCTAAAGCACACCGCTGCCTCGTTTTGTATACACATTCCAATGATAAAACTGGGGGGGACAAAAATACAATTTCAGAATGTGGGGGGCATATCTGTCCCCAGTGAAAGTTGTGCCCCTGKTTATCAGTGAGGATTAAGAAGTGAGTATATGCATTCTCCACTGAAAAATAAGTGGATATACGGAGTATACCTGTGTATTACCTCCACTACACCACTGGTCCTGGTCAGTCCCTGGATGGGAGACCAGATGCTGCTGGAAGTGGTGTTGGAAAGCCAGCAGGAGGCACTCTTTTCTCTGGTCTAAAAAAATATATATCCCAATGCCCCATTGCAGTGATTTGGGACATTGCCCTGTGTAAGGTGCCGTCTTTCGAATGGTACGTTAAACGGGTGTGCTGACTCTCTGTGGTCACTAAAAGATCCCATGCACTTATTATAAGAGTAGTGGTGTTAACCCCGGTGTCTTGGCTAAATTCCCAATCTGGCCCTCATACCATCATGGCCACCTAATCATCCCCAGCTTCCAATTGGTTCATTCATCCCCGCTCCTCTCCCCTGTAACTATTCCCCAGGTTGTTGCTGTAAATGAGAATGTTGTTCTCAGTCAACTTACCTGGTAAAATAAGGGTAGAAAAACAATTGTGTGCTCAACCAACCAAGAACTGGTTGGTTCTTTCTGACACAGATAAATGTTTTTTCTCACATTGAATAGACATAGAAGTTGAGATGTAGAAAACTAGATGCTCCAGTAGAAAATACATCTGGAAAAACTCTGCTCCTGTAATCTACTTAGAGGAGAAAATGACAGGAGCAGTATTCCTCCATGGGCTCGAGTTAGTGGATGACTGGGGTGAACCAACTTCTCTCTGCCTTGATTGCTGATTGCTTTCTGTTTTTTGATTGCCATGATTACGGGAAGGCTAACGTTGATGTTTCATTTCTTAAATTGTTTTTAGAAGGCATAACTCCGGTTCCTGCTGAACTGAGCCAGTGCTCATTATATCAAACTGTTATCAGCTCAGTAGGCACAGGAGGTTGAGCCCCGCGACTCGCAAAGTTCTGTTTTCACCACAGGGGGGCACACCCTCAATGTGGTGGGAGTTATTGTGAACAGTCCCTTTGTCCAGATAGATACACAGCTGAGTCCATGTGAGATCTGGTGGACTAGTCATTCCAAGAACAGCAGTCGTCATGATTATAATGCATACACCCACATGGTAGATTGTTTTCACAACATGAGGATCTAAACATGAGTCTCAAAATCACATACGTGCAGAGTAAACCTAACTACATAATATAATAACATAATGACATTTCATTCATAATTCATTTCCTTACAAATTACAAATGCATTGCACATGCTGAGATAAATAGACTGTACTGAAAAATAAACCACTCGAAATACTTCACAGACACGACATGATATAAAGTGTTTATATTTCTCAAGAGCAATTTAGAACAGCTTTGACCGTACCCCTCGACTTGACCCCCCTGATTGAAAATGTGACCATTGTTCACAATTAGATTGTTTCTGGTTTTCCCAATGGGACATTTTCTGTATTTCCTTCCTGTATGAGACGGAAATACAGCTCTCCCCCTCCCGACAGTGTTTGCTTGCCCCTCCATCATGTCCAGGGTCTCACTCCACTGCTGATGAGAGAGGGCCTCTGAGGAGCGGAACTTAGCCACTGTGAACATAGGCTTTCACAGATCTGTTCACAAAGCGAGCTAAGTCCTGCACCTCACAAAACTCTGAACCCCATATCATTAGATCCAGATGTCCTCCATCTCTCTTGTATGTTCACATATTTCGATGTGCACGTTTTTTCTTTTTTTTATCCAGAAAGTATGAGCTTTCAGCTATGGATCAGCATTGTGTTACGGTTGCTGGTGGAGATATTTGGAGGAGATGGCTTAGGGATAATATCCTGGATGTTTTATCCCTGCATGAATAAAGTGCTAGAATATATTAACCAGTTCAGAGCGGGTTGTTGAGACTGAACAAGGGATTGGGAAACCACAATTAGATGTTGAGGAACATTTCACATTTGTAGCAAAGAATGCTTGTCTGTGGCCGTTAGCTATATCCTGACCATGAGAGCCATTGGCTTCAATAGTTATGATCCTCATCCCCGGTGAGCTTCTGAAGGAACATGTAGCATGGGGACGGTGGAGAAAGGTTGAGGAAGGCAACAGGCTCCATCGGGATTGGATGGGGATGATGTTGAAGAGTGTGGCATGCAGCTGGTTGGAAATCCCTGGCAATGTGATTTTATGATACAATACCAAATCACTCTGCCAGGAATCCCACTGGCTGCCCCATGTAGGATGGAGAGAGCGAAAGATAGRGAGGGGAGAGAGGCTGACAGATGGACAGACAGACAAACAGAATACAATAGCCTTATAGTCAGGTAGAGAGCAGACTGATGGCAGGTGTCTGTGCAGTATGGCCGAGTCCAGCCACTCATCACCCTGTAATTACAGTTAACACACGTCCCTCCCTGAGCTCACTGTTCCCCTCCTCATCCTCTTTTTAACAGTCCTATAGGAACAGTCCTGTAGGAGGGGGGCTCACATTCACTGATGCACCTGAGCAAACACACTTAATCTCTATGCCTGTTTAGAAAATCCTCGAACTGGGCTGGATGTAGTTATACTTTCCACATCCTTTGACCACATGCTTCTTCATTACCTTTTGACCTGTACTATTAAATAATTTATTTTGCATTGTATTTACAGTCATACATACAGTACAAATTATGTCAATGAAAGGAATGATTATGTCATTTAGATGCATTCGGAAAGTATTCCGACCCCTTGTCTTCTTCCACATTTTTTTAGGTTATAGCCTTATTCTAGAACGGATTGAATTGTTTTTTTCCCTCATCACTCTACACACAATACCCCATAATGACAAAGCAAAAACACGTTTATTTAAAAAAATATATATATATATTACATAAGTATTCAGACCCTTTACTCAGTATTTTGTAGAAGCACCTTTGGCAGCGATTACAGCCTCGAGTCTTCTTGGGTATGACACTACAAGCTTGGCACACCTGTACTTGGGGAGTTTCTCCCATTCTTCTCTGCAGAGCCACTCAAACTATGTCAGGTTGGATGGGGAGCATCGCTGCATAACTATTTTCACGTCTCTACAAAGATGCTCGATCGGGTTCAAGTCTGGGCTCTGGTTGGGCCACTCAAGGACATTCAGAGACTTGTCTCGAAGCCACTCCTGTGTTGTCTTGGATCTGGGCTTAGGGTTGTGGTCCTGTTGGACCTTTTTGGCAAACTCCAAGCGGGCTGTCATGAGCCTTTTACTGAGGAGTGGCTTCCATCTGGCCACTCTACCATAAAGGCCTGATTGGTGGAATGCTGCAGGGATGGTTGTCCTTCTGGAAGGTTTTCCCATCTCCACAGAGAAACTCTGGAGCTCTGTCAGAGTGACCATCGGGTTCTTGGTCACCTACCTGACCAAGGCCCTTCTCCCCTGATTGCTAGTACGAGTCTTGGTGGTTCCAAACTTCTTCCATTTAAAAATTATGGAGGCCACCGTGTACTTGTAAACCTTCAATTCCGCAGACATTGGTACTCTTCCCCAGATCTGTGCCTCGACACGATCCTGTCTCGGAGCTCTACGGACAATTCCTTCGACCTCATGGCTTGAGTTTTGCTCTGACATGCACTGCCAACTGTGCATGTCAACTGTGCAATTTGGAAAGACAGGTGTGTGCCTTTCCAAATTATGTCCAATCAATTGAATTTACCACAGTTGGACTCCAATCAAGTTGTAGAAACATCTCAATGATAATCAATGGAAACAGGATGCACCTGAGCTAAATTTAGAGTCTCATAGCAAAGGGTCTGAATACTTATGTAAATAAGGTATTTCTGTTTTGTATTTTTAATAAATGTGCAAAAAACTCTAAAAATCTGTTTTCGCTTCGTCATTATGGGCTATTGTGTGTAGATCGATGATGGGGRAAAAAACWATTTAAAACATTTTAGAATAAGGCTGTAACGTAACAAAATGTGGAAAAGGTCAAGGAGTCTGAATACTTTCCAAATGCACTRTACATTTAAATGACCTTACATAAAATAGCTATTCACTGCCACGCAGTGAAAGTACTATTTATTAGCTACTACCTAGCAAGTCTTTATGGAATCAACCATAGAGATCCAATTAGTGTTCTTTATATGTCATTCTAACACTTAAAAGTTCATGTCCAGCTCACTCTATGTTGAAACATACTCACTTTCAGGATGTTGTCTATGTTGGAAATTTTCTAAAACTCAGATCCATACTGTAAAGAAAGTAAAAGAGAATAATTAATCCAGAGATGAAAATAATAACCTAAAGGTAAAGGGAGGTAAAGATAATAATTAATCCAGAGATGAAAAGAATAACCAGAATTACAAGGTCTAAAGTAATCTACAGTACTTGGACCTCTGGGCACAGAGAGAGCAGCAGTGGCTGATGGACTGAGACTAAAAGTTTGCCCTACTTCTCATCAGCAGTGACCACCACAAACTTCGGGGGAGGGAAATGGATGCATAATAAATATATGTCATCCTAGAAATTCATGACAGTGTATCATCTGATAAAAGTTTAATTGCATCATTTGTTAATTATGCTTCTTAATCACACTTACAGTTATTTTGTCTTAGACCATGGCGAACATTTACAGACATGTTCTGAGGCAAGGAAGATAGCAGACATCTTGTGGCTTGAACGTTGGGCAGCTCCCTTCCAAGTCTGACAGCTAAATTCATGCTAATTAAACTGGCCCAGTTCCGGGAAACAGACTACTGAATTAAAGCCCATCTTTAAAGTTAAATTACTTATTCCTKCCACTCACTCTCTTCTTTACAGCTCTTTATAGCCTAGAGAAAGACTTGATTGACTGAATAAAAGGAAAATCAAAGATAGCTTATAATGAAAGATATGATGCCATCAAATGAAATACATTGATGTATGAGAGGTGTCAAAAGGACATGAAGAAATAACAGATTTTCAATTTAAAAGACTTTGTTATATGAGCAAATGTGTGTGAGCTGTTATGTTCATACATTTTCAAAAAAGTATTTTTAATCATACAGAGATGTACCCTGTTCATTGCAAGTTTCTTTTCACCACAAGTAAATTATAACTCAAAACATGTCAAGATTTTACATGTGACGTCATAAGCCTGTCCACAAAATTGGAGAGTATCGCTGCTTTGAGTCTATGGACAGACCACAAAGCCCTTTGATAATGGCCATAGTGGGATCACTCCCCTCTCCAATTACTGTATGAAGATCAGCCCTGTCCTGTGAACACCACTTGTCTTCATAATACTGTATATTAGTTTCATGAAGAACACATACTGTACATACTTCCCCATACATGTTAACAAGCTTTAGTCTGCYTTAATCAACTTTCCTACTATGGGAACTTCTAAAGTTTTACTCTTACATTTGAGGATAGTTTGTACATGGCAAGTCTCACTAAATCACACAAATCACATGTCTAGAATTGCAGCAGCTTGCTCTCTCTAGGCTAAATCATTTATGTTTGAGACCAGCCATTGGCACCTCACTTGCCTCCATTATAAACCAGAACTCGATAGTGAGATTGGCTGATGCATTACAGCCCTACTGCCACTGGCTGCCAGACAATCATGGAGTTCGTCTCCCAGTCTTTATGTTGTGCCAGAACCCTTCTCCTTGATTGCCCACAGTCTCAGCTGTTATGGCTAAACAACTACTCTGCTCTGGGAGCAGGCCAGAGAAAAGGGCAGCACGTTATTTGGTCTGGCCCTCAGTCAGATGCCATTCCAAATCAAATGTTATTTGTCACATACACATGGTTAGCAGATGTTAATGCGAGTGTAGCGAAATGCTTGTGCTTCTAGTTCCGACAGTGCAGTAATATCTAACAATAATATCTAACAGTAATATCTAATAAGTAATCTAACAATTCCCCAACAACTAACAACTAACTAAAGTGGCCAGTGATTGGGTCTCAATGTAGGCAGCAGCCTCTCTGAGTTAGTGATTGCTGTTTAGCAGTCTGATGGGCTTGAGATAGAAGCTGTTTTTCAGTCTCTCGGTCCCAGCTTTGATGCACCTGTACTGACCTCGCCTTCTGGATGGTACCGGTGTGAACGGGCAGTGGCTCGGGTGGATGTTGTCCCTGATGATCTTTTTGRCCTTCCTGTGACATCGGGTGCTGTAGGTGTCATGGAGGGCATGGTGATGCGTTGTGCTGACCGCACCACCCTCTGGAGAGCCTTGCAGTTGAGGGCGGTGCAGTTGCCGTACCAGGCGGTGATACAGCCCGACAGGATGCTCTCGATTGTGCATCTGTAAAAGTTTGTCAGGGTTTTGGGTGACAAGCCGAATTTCTTCAGCCTCCTGAGGTTGTCTGTGTGAGTGGACCATTTCAGTTTGTCTGTGATTTGTACGCCGAGGAACTTAAAACTTTCCACCATCTCCACTGCTGTCCCTTCGATGTGGATAGGGGGCTGCTCCCTCTGCTGTTTCCTAAAGTCCACAATCATTTCCTTTGTTTTGTTGACGTTGAGTGAGAGGTTGTTTTCCTGACACCACACTCCGAGTGCCCTCACCTCCTCCCTGTAGGCTGTCTCGTCATTGTTGTTAATCAAGCCCACTACTGTTGTGTAGTCTGCAAACTTGATTATTGAGTTGGAGGCATGCATGGCCACCCAGTAGTGGGGGAACAGGGAGTGCAGGAGGGGGCTGAGCACGCACCCTTGTGGGGCCCCAGTGTTGAGGATCAGCGAAGTGGAGATGTTGTTTCCTACCTTCACCACCTGGGGGCGGCCCGTCAGAGTCCAGAACCCAATTGCACAGGGCGGGGTTGAGACCCAGGGCCTCCAACTTGATGATGAGTTTAGAGGGTACTATGGTGTTGTATGCTGAGCTGTAGTCAATGAACAGCATTCTTACATAGGTATTCCTTTTGTCCAGATGGGATAAGGCAGTGGACAGTGTGCAGTGTGATGGCGATTGACCAGTCTCATGATGACAGAATTGAGTGCTCATGGGCGGTAGTCATTTAGTTCAGTTATCTTTGCCTTCTTGGGTACAGGAACAATGGTAGCCATCTTGAAGCATGTAGGGACATTATACTGGGATAGGGAGTGATTGAATATGTCTGCAAATACACCAGAGGCTCAAACAGCCACAAGGCCTCTGGCTCTGCTAGGGAGTATAGAGATCTGTCTCTGCCAGGCTAGAATCACCTGCAGCTGGATTACAACCACCCAACTAAACCACTATATACAGTATACATCACCAGTCCATCAGTAAAGATACTACGAAATACTGACGGGCACCTATTTGCAATGAAATTATGTTAACATGGAAATACCCGACATTCAAAGTGAACTCATGAACTGTGAGGTTCCTGTCACTGTTATGATTATAATTCAGAGCTAAAGAGTAATTAACCAAGAATATATTTCTTCATTGTTTTTGAGATGACTCTTCCCTACTGAGACTAAATATCACTAGAAGGAAAGGACATTGCAATTCATCAACTGTATGTTCATGCAAATCACAAGTGTTGTACCATTGTGGTACATTTAGCTAACCTAAAACATCTGAAACTTCAGAGTCTGTTAAAAGAAAACACATTTTATAGAACTTGCAACTGAAAACATTCTCTATAAGTGGCTGTTGTGTCAGAAAATATGATAATATTCCCACGTGTGTTACAAAGACAACAATACAAAAACAATGCTTCTATATAATTATGTGTGAGAAAAAAACCCCGATATAATTACATAAATTATTTGATAGGTTGATGTACACTAACCACACATAGAAGGTCTTCACACTAACTAGAACTTTCGCAAAAATACGTTCGGCTACACATATACTGCAATGTAAACTTGTGGACGTGTCACGTCTCAACCGCTACCTCGGGAGGTAGCGCACGACACTCGCACGACATTTGCTGCCCTTTAAGCAGGGCAGTGTAAAAAGAAATGTCTCGTTGAGCCAACACTCGTTGAGCCAACAATTGTAATAGCATAGACATGTTTTTGAAACAGCTTTTAATTATTTTTGAGACTATATACAGTTTTTACCTGAAATTGTAGTAACAGCCTGTTATGCATTCTGAAATTGTCGCTGTAGCTTTAAATCTCAACAGTGTTTTTTTTTTTTACTACACTGAGCCACCAAGGTCCAGACAAGAAGCAACTCCCATGGGAATTATCAACATTTTCAGTCGCAATTTGCTTTTACCTCATATTATGTCTTCCATGATCAATTGAAGCCAGATTTGTTCTAAGGTAACCTTAATACAGTAGCTAGTGTAAGCCTAAGAGCTCCTATGGTTCAGCTAAAAGTTAGCATTCACCTACAGCTAGCATGTTTATGTGAGGATGCAGCCATTATTTAGCTAGCTTGCGAGCAGTTACCTAGCTGTGTAGCCTATTATAATATGAATGACACTGTATGATAACGTTACAGTACTTTTATTCAGTATTCGGATGGGAGGGGTAAATGTTCATTATTGATATGCTAACATTACTTGATCATGAAGCATGTCGTTAGTTAAAGCTATGGGCTACAATTTCAGAACGTAACAGGMCGTTACTATAAAAACGAATTTCAGCTGTTTCAAAAACATTGCTATGCTGTTACAATTTTTACTGTAAGTGTTGGCTCAACAAGACATTCCTGTTTACACTGCCCTGCTTAGAGGGCGCTAGCTCCGGAGTTAACGTTAGCGGTCGAGATGTGACAAGTTAGTAAGTTTACATTGAAGTATATGTGTAGCCGATGGTATTTTTGTGAAAAGTTTAGTTAAGTGTGAAGACCCTCATAGACAACGCACCTGTCTAGTCAGTGTAGTGATAATCAGAAACAGTAAAAACAAATACAAGCGCAAAGTATTTATTTCAAACTCCCTAGGTTGGTTTATATTTGCTGTGGAAGGAGTAAACTAAAAATAATTATTTTGAGGTTAGCAGACAAATTAAACCTCTTCCATAGAAACCTCTTCAGTCACTAAATGTCTTACAGACCTTTAGCCCCGGGAATCTGGAAGCAAAGCAACCCTTAACTTTACAACATGAAACCAGTGAGTATGTTCAGGGCTTAAAGTGCACTCTGAGGACATACATTTGAATCAAACCAGGCTCACAGGCCAAATTAATGCTTTGGCTGCATGAAACCAAACAGAGCCTTTAACTTCCATCGCCAAAGAAAGCAGTCAAAATGCAAAAGCTTTGACAGAAATGACTACAGTGAGTGTTCCTATCTGAGCATTAGAGAGTCATAAGAGATGAAGTGGGTACATGCTATTCCAATGGGTGTTGAATGACTTGACTGAACTTTCATGGCCGGCCAAAYAACCCACATGAAAAAATACTATTGTGTACCATGGTATAAATACTGTAGCATTACTATATTTATATACTATGGTGTTTTTGTGGACTTTACTGAAGTATTCACTGTAGTGTTTCTGCAGACATGACTGTAGTTTACACAATAGTGTTTTTGTTTCATTATCTTTGACATAGAAGTGGGGGCTTTCTCCTTGAGGAAACCTACTGGACAAACACTAAAAGAGCAACTGTTTCATAACCTGTTATTAGGTAGGACTGGAGGCTGAACTTGGCATGCAGGTTTCTCACTCATGGGTGGCACACATTCGGATATGCGGTAGTGTTTTTGCAGACACTGTAGTGTTTTGCGGATATTACTGTAGTATTTACTAGTGTTTTTTGTGGTTAATATTGTAGTATTTACTATAGTATTCTACTGTATACTACAACATTGTATAGTAAACACTACACGATCGAGGGATACTACAGTGTGTAGTATAGTATTCTACGGTATACTACAAAATTCTATCGTAAGTACTACACATGATTGAGGGATACTACAGTGTGGAGGATAGTATACTACAGAATTCTATAGTATTCTATAGTCCACTAGTCTTTTTTCATGTGGGAAAAAGAGAACTCAACTCTATGCTTATAGAAATTACACATTTTACATCATGAATAAACTTAAAATATTAAAAAAACAACAGTGATAGTTTGCAATTAACCTGTCACAAGTACTTACATATAATTTTCTGATTAAGATGCAGTGAGACAAGTAGCAGCAACAATGCTTTTTTTCTCACACGTAAATGAAGGTAGGAATCTAGGCAGAATTTGTAGACTTTATGAGGCTTGGAAAAATGCAATAAAATGTGAGTGCACCCATCTGTTGGACCTTAGAGGACTTCCTGTAAACAAGCTTGGGAGAGAAAAACCTCTACCACCAGCTCCTCGTCTATAATTGCTGTTTCATCTTTATTTTCTTTCCATTAGCCTGCCTACTCTTATTTTCTCTCTACCTACTTCTCTTATCTGTCTCCTATCATTTTCTTTCACTCTCCCTCTCTCTTTGGCTTTCCTTTCTACAAATAACTCTAAAGTATATTGTTTACTTCAAAATAGTGGTAGCATTGGAAGCTAATATTGCTTTGATGTAAAGAGGAAAGAAAGACAGTATTGTTATTGTTAACATTTTTCTATATAGTTATACATGTATTGTATATAATATATACTTATATTTCCTAATTTATGAGTTTGATTAGATCAATATGTGATTTGATTATTCTGTAGTTTTATCATCCAGAATCAAATCTAGTATCAGATTTATGCATTATATCACAATAGCTAACCCCTGCTGACACATCCCTCATGGATAATCATGCATACATACATCTATATTCCACCAGTAAACTACATGCGATTACATTTCCTGACACAGAAATTCACCAGGGAAATAATTTCTCAGTGGAAAATGTTGAATTACATTAACGGTGACATTGTTGTTGAATGCAAGCAGACAAGTTATAATGACATACTTGTATTATATCTTTCTATTTAGGACTAAATAAATGAGTAATATCTAAATAAATATATTATAGAGGATATAGAATTTGAATCATGTATTTATTATATTCAATATATTATGTTTTATTTCCATTTACTCATGACCATCAAGGATTTTAGTTCCAAATAATATTATATTGTATAATTTAATTTACATTGTGCCCTGATATGATGCTTTGTGTACAGTTTGTTTCCTTTCAATCAATTCATTTTCTATATTGATTTGTGTAATTTCCTTATTCTTACAATAAAATGTAAAAAGTAACTATGAGCCTCATTTTTTCTCCCCATTCCATAAAGACATGTCAAGGCTTTCCGTCAATAAGAACTCATAAGAAATAAAACCAACAACTTAATAGTATGGTACAKGCCGGGTTCACTCTATGGTCAAATATATCTCCATTAAAATAGTTAATCACTGAGCGCACCTCTGAAATCTAGGATCATACACTGTAAATATATTCAATATTCATTTTGGTAGTGGTACATATAAATACATATATTCCAGTTAAATTAAGTATATGCACACTGTTGGCTAAATATTATCAATATTTCCAGTGTAAAAAGTTATTTTTGAAAAAAACATTACAAAGAAACCATCCCAATCGTTTAAACATGACCCATCGCTTTGCCATTCACGTCTGTGGCAGCTATACGTATCTATGAATCAACTCTATTCAGTCCTGTCTGGACAGTCTCTCTAAAAATGTATCTCTATGTTCACTAAGAGTATGAACAGTAGGTTAGCTGTTTTTCCCCCCAGTGATATACTGTTGTTGGAGAATCTCAGTAAGATTTATAATGCTAGCTGAAAAACCCAACCCTGCTACATTATAATGGCCAACTGGCCAGCAACTGTCTGCAAAGAGAACCACAGTGTTGATCTAATCATTCAGTGATGTCAGGTGGAAAAGACGGCTTACTTCCTCCCTCTGTGCCAACACTCAGCCCAGAGAGAAAGGGGAGAGAGAGAGAGAGCGGGAAGGTTAGGCAAGGCACATGGCCCGGCTTTCTTATTCATTATACAACTTCTAACTTCTGAAGACTGTCTTACAGTTGTTTATTTCTCCCTACTTCCTCCTCTCATATTTTATACATTAAGGAAAGCCATATAAGCAATGAAGCAGGGGAGGTTTACATGCATGTAAACACATCTAATTGATTCTGGGAATATTGTTAGATTGTGCCACATGAATTTTACATTTAAAGCAATATGTCCAGGCTATAACAAAAAAGGACTCTGGTACACATACTGAATATAACACGTGTATGTGGCCTCTTTCTACGCYGCCACCAATACAAAAAGGATTGTGATCCTCTGACGAGGTGCACTAAAAGCACAAGATATTTTCGTAGAATTCCTTCCCAGATTTCAACCATCACAAAGCAATAGAAATGGTGGTTGTTGTGGATCCCGTTTCAAGTACATCTGCAACACACTGAAACAAAATGTGGACCCTAGAATTACCAGGCCATTGTTAAAACTTAACAAAAAGCGCTGTCTTGTCCAATGTATACAGTGAAACAACAGCATTGTGTTGAATAGTGAGAAAAGGCTGGAAAATTGTGTARCAAATGATCTGTCATTATTAAGTTTAAGTATTTTACTTTTTAGTAAATATTTTTTATTAGTAAATCAACTAACTATTGAGGATTTTAAAAAGTAAGTAAAGATATCAATTCGGGGCTGGCAAGTCCTAAAGTTTCGGCTTTGTTTCAATGTAGCATTTTGACATGTTTGCATTCCTTCCAAGTCTACACCAAAGCACTGAATTGCTATTGAATCTTTTCGCTCCAACTGTCATATATACTATGGGTGTTTTCAGAGGTTTATCTAAAAGGTTATCTTAAGTAATCTAAAAATTTTACAAAGTCGACTGAAAGCAGATAACTTTTCATTCATTCCCTGTACGGGTGTACAGGGGAAATACAGGTGCGAACCAAATGCACATTACACATGCTGGAGACCCGAACTGCTCTGAAGGATCAAACAGTACTCCAAGTACTTACTGGAAAGTACTATGCTGTTGTATTAAATATCATACAATTACAGTTTCCATTTGCAACAAATATCTTGAAGTTATTGTATGTAGTTAAACGGTTGCTGTAAGAATTAATTTTTACATTAAACACAAACTTTAAATGTTAACAGATTGAGGAAAAGCACCGTCTTACTCACACAAAAGTACTGCCAGCTTCCATTTGGGATTGATTTAAAGCCCAATGATCTTTATATGAACTTAGTGTGGTGATCCCAAAGCCATTGGTTAAAGAGAGAATGCAGTGGATCATACATGTTGCTCCTTAGCTCCAATGCAACCCCAAGCTCAAACTGTGCTCCAACTAGTACGCTCCTCCTCCCCTCTTTAAGTTAGGGACTGAGTCAAAGGCATACACATCATTCACAGAAGTTTCAAAACCACACCCAGAACTGCTTGGAAAGGAGGGGAAACACTGAGTTTTCCTTAAATAACACCAGGAGAAGGGAGGAAACTCCTGTTTTCTGCACAGCCAAATTCTCAAGTAGCCATGTAGTAGGTTGTGTTTTGAAAAGAAAATGATGATGCAGTTGTCATTTTCAGGATGTTTATCTTTTTCAGCTAGGGGGTTCTATTTTAAAGAAGTAAGTAGGTGTGTGGTGGGGTCTGGCTTTAAACACCATAGAGTATAGAGATATGTGGTCTCAGGTCATAGTGTGTAGTGGTAATTGAATATACACTGTTTGTATACTGCGCATGTGTGTGTGCGTGTGTGGTTGGTGTGTGCGTAGGCACATGGGCATGTAGTTGAGGGCTCTCTTCATCCTGATTCCCGTCCTTGATGACAACCAGCTGCACCTCTTTCCTTTGTGAGTGGGCAGCATGTAGCCTTCATCCCTCTTCATACATATGAATCTCTTTACGACAAAGAAGCACACCATTTCTATAGCACAAATTGCACCGCCATTTTTGTTGTGTGTGTTGTGCAATCCTGGTTGATAACATTGCTACATGCTTTTTACTTTCTGTAATTAGGGCTATGTGAAATCTATAGTGATTTGTAGCTTGTAAAAAAAAAAGTTGTTTCTTTGGGGTAATGAGTACCAAATTAATATGACATTAAAGCATTGTTTTCCAGCATGAAAAGGCTATTGGATTTGTGACAAAATAGTATATTGTTATGAACAGTACATCCTTTGATCTGTTATCTTTTCCCCAGACTAATCATTTACAAATGACAGCCCGGAACTAAAGGTGTAGCCTGGAGCTCGTGAGGGGTACCAGGGWTTGTCCACCAGTTTCTATTTACGGCATAATGTTATGTTGCTAGGGAACATCGTTACATTATCAAACCAATCAAATGACCATAAATGTTTCTCTYATTATCTGGGATGCATATTGCTTTGCATATTCTTTCCAGTATACAGTACTGTGGCTACAAAGAAAGCTTGATGCAGCTAAACAATATGCAACTAGATGTTCTTTCAAAGTCAACCTGACTTCTCTGACATAATCTAGTTGAAAGGATGTTCTGAGTAGGAATTTCAAAAACTGGATGAAAGAAGTTTCTCAAACTTTACACTCCCATTTGTTTGTTTGAATAAATTGTCTTAAATACGCAATATCAAACAATGGACAACCCAGTTGAAAGCAATGTGAAAGCAATGTGAAAGCAGGTTGACAAAGGAGGGGTCTAGAACCAAACTATAAARTGTTGTATTTTGCCTGGCAGTTTGCCCAGACGGCAAGTGAAAACAAAGGCTGCCTACACACTCCCTATCTGTGACTTGAGACAGACAGGCAGACCCACAAAGGGAACACTTTCATCTGTATCTCATTGCATAGGAAACCCAGCTCACAAGAAAAATTACTACAGTTTACTATACAATACTACAGTACTTACTAGATCATTAYTTAGCTAACTGTAGTATACTGTAGAATATTATATACCACACACTGTAGTATCCATCGATAATGTGTAGTACTTACTATAGAATTTTGTAGTATACTGTAGAATACGGTCATGCTTTAAATTATGTGCAGGTTATAAAGGCTTAATAAAGCTTTCATAAACACTACTTAAATGTGTTACAAATCATCTATAACCAAATGTCATGCTTTATAAACGGTTCATAAATGTGGCATAACTGTGTGACATAACCACCAATGTCAAATGTGACATAACCCACTATGTCAAATTTGACAAACTTTTTTTTATTTTTTATAATGGGTGGCATAAGCACTGCTTAATAAAGACCTTATTAATCATATGAAATTGATACTTCACAAAGCATTTATAACCCTGTCATGCATCTTGGTAGAGCATTGCAACACCAGGATATTAGGTTTKATTCCCAGGACCACCCATACGTAAAATGTATTCATGCATGACTGTAAGTCGCTTTGGATAAACGTGTCTGCTAAATGTTATATATTATATTTCACTAAAATATTTCTCGGATGGCCCAACCTCTTTCCCTCTTGGGTGCATAGTCAATATTGGACCTGACCTCAACTTCCCCCAAAATGCTGTGCTGCAGGATGACTCAAATCTAACGTGCAGCCATGCACAGCAAAAAAAAWGCCAAATTCTGATTTCTTGGTTTTGTTTTTCCAGGTTTYGTTTTCCCTCCATTTTTTTCTGGTTTACCTCAAATTTTCACACTTTTTATTAGAAAAATAACTACATTTGATTTTCTGTGTTCACACCAATGCTTATATCACATCAGGGRGTGACTTTTGAGGTCTGGGAAAAATCTAAGGAACTTAGATTTTTTTGTGTATATGCCCTTTAATCCAGTGAGCATGTCCTGCACTGTTGTTTGGTTAGCAGGTTTTCTGCAGTAAGCGCACATGTGATGTGATTTGTCCGCCAATGGAATGGGTGGAGTAAAAGGCCAGCAACATTCCGTATTATTTGAAGACCGATKAAATGACACCATATACAGTATGTGACCCGTTTCTAGACGATAGGCGTATATCACACGTGACCACTTCACAGGAGAGGCATTTGAAAGTAATATTTTTTTATTTGATCAAAATGCGTTTTTTGGCAGAAATACCTTYTGGAACATGTGAACTTTCATGCCATCTGTAAATACGAATACGATTCTCTGACTTAATTCATGATATATGAAAATAATTGTCTAAACATTAATAATGATTAATATTTGTTCATATTTAAGTGACATGCTGTAAAAGTATTGTAGGGAATACTCAGTAGGTTCTGTAGAATGTATATATGTGACCTACCGCCTCAATTCGGGTTTATGTAGCAAAATTTGAAATGGTTCTTTTACATTGGATAAAAGTAGAGACTTAGAGCTACAAAGGTATATCATACACTGCAGTTGAGGAACAATGGGAAAGTAATTCTGCTTTGAATGTTAGATATATTTTTCATATCATGAATGGTTATTAACACTTTTCTTCTATTACGTGGGAGGTTATTTTGAACATTTCTGAAATTCCGTGACCTGGAAATACTTTTTTTTGTGTGTTGCTGACGAGACGCTGATCATGTGATGAGTTAGCAAATCAAATGCCCACTTGTGTTGCCACTGGACAGCGAAAAACAATTAAGTTAAGCTTTATTTTTTWAATTTAAATTAGTTTGTAGTTAAGTTTTAGTTAGATTACATACTGTAGCTACCTCAATCGTTTTTTWAAACCATTTCAGTGACTTCACAGCAATTTTTAGCTAACGTTATCCAAAATGTTACTAGCTAGCAGACTCAGCTAAATACAAATCCCTGCAGATACAGCCACATCTCATAGTCACGTCATGATATTTGTAAATGAAAGAGGAATATAATAATACGAATTGAATGGAGTTTCTCATCTTCCAAGATAGAGTTTCTGGCGCAGCAGAGAAATGCCCATATCCAGATGGTGTGTCAAAGGCATTTCCTAACAGACCTGCTAACTTTTTGTTGTTGTTACTTTCAATGTTTGAACCAACATGCAGTACCTCCAGCAGGAACAGAGGCAATAACCATTAATCCGCCAGCTCAGGGACAAGCTACACTATTCATAGCCCWGTGTAATGTTCAATGTCATTGCATTGCTTAACTTTTTTAAACTTTGTGTGTTTGTATTGTTTTAAAAACATACAAATAAAAGGAAATGCATAGTTGGAACATGTCTTTAATGTTCATTTGTTTTAGCTGTTAGTGATAATTCCCTAAGTGTTAATACTTTTGTTTCCATCATTAAGCCTCTATGTATGTGTTATGAATGANTTTTGTTTCCATCATTAAGCCTCTATGTATGTGTTATGAATGAGGAGTGGGTCAATGTGTCAAAGAACTGACTGAGCCCAGCACCGCGCGGTATGGATTGCGTGTTTTTGTACTGAGGAACATGTAACTTGGTTCCAGAAGAAAGACACTTTCAATTTCTTTAGGTTGGGGGCTTTTATCAAGGTAAGTGTTTCTTGGTGCAACATTGTCCCTAGGCTATTGCACTCACAGCACATATAAACCTGGGATATCAACCATTTAAAGTTGTCCTTAGTGGGAGTGACCATAGAATTCTATAGGAATTACCTTACTCACTAAATTATTTGTCATCGTCACTACTTAACACAGTCAAAAAGTAATAATTATGGCTAAACCCTGCCCATTTCCACAATTTATCTTCTTAAAATGTGATTTTAACCCTAACTAATGACAGCCAAGTTTCATGGGTTGGTCCACCAGACCTTACGTGTCTGGGAACGAGATTATGCGTAATGTGACTAACATGTCATCCCTTTTGAGCGTATGCTGTCCTTCAGCACAACATGTCATCCTTTATAAAGCACATGTTTATATCATATTCGACATAGTGGGTTATGTCACATTTGACATTGGTGATTGTCACACATTAATGGCACATTTATGAACCCTTTATACAGCATGACATATGGTTATAGATGATTTGTAACATATTTATGTAGTACTTATGAAGGCTTTATGAAGCCTTTTAAGCTGAATGTCATTTAAAGCGGGACATAGAATACTATAGTAAATATTACAGTATACTACAGTATACTACAGACCACAAAAACACTACAGTAAATAATCCAGTAATGTCTGCAAATCAGTACAGTCCGCAAAAACACTACATTAATTACTTAAGGCCCGAGGGGGTGTGGCAATAATGCCCGAGGGGGTGTGGTATATGGCCAATATACCACAGTGGTATATGGCCAATATACCACAAAAACCAGAGGTGCCTTATTGCTATTATAAACTAGTTACCAATGTCATTAGAGCATTAAAAAGAAATGTTTTGTCATACGGCTTGGCTGTCATTAGTTATGGTCTGATATACCACAGCTGTCAGCCAATCAGCATTCAGGGCTCGAACCACCCAGTTTATAATATAGTATATACTACAGTACTTAATTTGCATATACCCTGCCAATTCCCCTCCCAATTTGTGCCACCCATAAATGAGAAACCCGCAATGCTATGTATAGATCGTATATTGCGTTCCTTGCAGGTTATAGAAAAGAGCAGAAGATTTTTATATTTATACTATAGTAAACTGTAAATATTACTGTATACTACAGTCTTGTCCACAATACTACAGAAAAGTCAGCATAAACACTAAGGTGAATATTCTAGTATTTATACCATAGTTTACTACAGAATTCTTTTTCATGTGGGAGTGCTAAGGAAGTCGTGTGTGTGTGTGTGTGAGTCATATCCCTGGAGAGACCCCACCCTGCGTAGGCGGGAGATTTGGCGACAGTCTGTTAGCCTAGCCCATCCTGGAGAAGGACTACTGCTCAGACAACTGCGTTCTTTGTTCAAATGTAATTTTGAAAAAGTGAGAAAAGAGAAAATATATTTTTCTGTGGCGATGATATGATCTTCTGCCACCACTGTGTGTGTCTAAATGTTATGAAATAAACACGAAACACATGTCTCTGGTTTCAGCTGTCTTTATTCAAATTAAACAGTGCATTTAATGCTTTATCCCTTATGCTCAGGGACTTCTGTGATATACTTTATGCATCTCATCAACTTTATTATGGATTATGTTATAAGGAGGATTGTTAGTATTGCTGTTTTTAGTAACAGCTTGACAGAATGAAGTGTTAAATTGATCAGACTAGCAGGGAGGTTCTGTTGCCACAGTGCTACTGTGACAGTTGCAATACTGATCCTATGTGATGCCCTGCGATGGGGCCCTTGCTCCCAGCAGCATCTGTTTTTTGCWAAATGAATTTCTAATGTGTCATTTGGAGGCCCTACTGCTTGTGAAATGAAATCATGATAACAATAAAATAGTGTCAGAGCCAAAGATCAGACTGTTATGGGACTAGCATGGTCCCAATCGATCCTGTTCCCAATTAGAGATTAATCTGCGCTTATGCCTCCGACGTCTCTTTGAAGCTTCAAACTAAGCCCAGAGTAGCTGCTAGAAGATCAAGCAAATGTGGTTACGTGTGGCCTAATTTCACTTCAATGGGTAACATTAGGTTGCTCTGAAGTAGAATGCCAATGGGTGACTGGCTGCCAGCGCCAACATCAGATATTCAGTTTTCGAGTTAGAGTGGCTCGATACAAATAAAGCATTCCTTCCCCCTTCTATTCAGTCTAGTCTACCATCCACATCTGCATCTCACTTAGTCCCACTAATTAAGAGTTAATTGGCGTTCAGCTTGGCTTCACTACTTGTAAATGAATGAACTAGCTATAAGGATACACAGTGACATTGCTGCTCTTTATCAGAATCCCAACAGTCTCTTATGTTCAGACGTACTCAATAAACAACTTCACTGGCTGTAAACAAAATTAGGCTGCTTGAGTTTACATTGTCTGAGTGAGTGTACACACAGAAAAGTTGACGTTTTAATATATAGTATAATAGTATGCGAATTGTAAGGCAGAGGTCAAATGTAAACTCAAACTTCAAGGCAGGCTGGCAATATGGAAACACTTAAACAGAGGCTTGTGTGCTCCAGCAGATGTGTACAACCGCAGTCCACAAGGCCCGCTAAGACTCTTTGTTTTTTTGTATTGAGGGTGCAAGTATCTTTGTCATCAAAATAGATTTGATATAATTTTTAAGTTGCTGCAGCTGTCTATGCTAATATATAGCTAAGAATTCTGTGTAAACATTGCACAAACAAACATTCTGTGGTATGTAGATACATTTTAGGGGCTTTACTTCAATATGTACTGTTGCTGTGGTTGTTTTCAGGCTAATCCAGTGGGACAAATTTGTACATTAATCCATGTTTAATCTGAGTCATTAAATCAAAAGTTWTGTTTACAATACTCACCTTTGTAGTATTTGCTTCACTATCAACTATAAAAAAAAAAAGCCTTGTTTGCCATCTACACAAAGGACATATTCTACTTTACTACTGATGTCAGGAATTAGCAGCTAAACTGAGTGGACAAGTTTCAACAATATGGTGATGATTACAATAAATAAGGTGTCATTTGTTTGAGTCACGCCCTACTGATTTATATATTCTATTATGTGACGAGTTATAGTCTAAAAGAAGAATGTAGTGTCAAGCTGAAAAGACCAGGCTGCACAAGCAATGGCATGGGTCAACGACATTACACTTGGATCCATTTACCCTTGACTCCTTGACTCCTTGGCTGACAGAATACTAGCTCCATTGTAATGCAATACTTGTTGTTGGCCTACACATGGATGTCAGGATTCAAATGGGAATAAGTCATTATTGTAGAATATCTTATTTTGTTAATATAATAGCTTTACTACTTGAAGATAAATTCAACTTAAGTTAACAGATGTAGCAGTCTCCTGTGTTTTATTTGCAAATGTCAAAATGGCTGATGTTCTTATAGGCCTATATAGATGTATTGTAGTTTGTGGTGACTTTGTCAAAAGCTAAAAATTGTTAACATATATTTTTTTAATTTGTGTATGAGCATTTTGCTATATGACAATATTGCAAGGTTGGATCTAAGGCATTATCCACACATATCTAGATAAGAAACATGTTGTGCTTCATAAATACAATGATTTAGGCAACTCAGAAAAAGTCATGAACTGCATCAGAAATGCAGGGCATTAAATGTTTACATTTAGCAGACACTCTTACCCAGAACGACTTACAAGAGAAATTAGGGTTAAGTGCCTTACTAAAGGACACATTAGCAGATTTTTCACACAGTCAGCTTGGGAATTCGAACCAGCAACCTTTTGGTTACCAGCCCAGCACTCTTAGCCACTAGGCTACCTGCTTGCCACACTATGGTTATGTTTGTACCCAGAGATTGACGATACTGTAACTAACTTTTGTAGAAAACATGGGTTATGTATGATAATATAATGAACAATGTCATTATGACACAAAGTCTTCACCATATCTACTAATCATCCCCCAACACTGAGGTATATTCCCTTAATGCTGCAATATTTTTGGGCGACCCCACCAAATTCACATTGAAAAGCGGTAGATCTGTTTCATGTGCGACTGTTATTATGCTTCCCGTTCTTAAGTTTAGTTTTTTCGACTTTTATTTTTGGTTTTGTACAGCAGCTTCAAACAGCTGAAAATAAAATATTTAGTGATTCTCTACACAATGACTGCTTGTTTCACCACATAAACTGAAATTAGGTGAACTATTAAAATGTTAGCAAACAAGAAAATGGCGGCGCAATTTCTGCATATTACACCTTTAATTTTGTCCACCACGGGAAGATAAATTGCGTATATGCCTTGTCAATAGAAGTATAAAGATGAATCACTTTGTTCACTACCATTCATTGCAAATGTCAAAACCACCCTGTGGTTCATGATTCATCCCTCATATCTTGTTGATTTATGTGCTTTTCTTTTTTAATAGGTTCCATTGGAAAGTAATACTCTACCAAATGAATGTCAAGAGATAAGTGGACATACCTTTTGAAGACAATATTTATTCTATGAGTATTTATGTAATACAGCCAAGCATTGCACTTTGTTTCCTCCTCGCTTCCCCCGTTATACTTTATATTTTTTTTAGGCTCTCAAATTGTGCATTTACACGTACCGCGTGGGTAAAGGGTAACCTTTTCAGGTGAAGGCTTTAGATTCCAGCATCCACAGTGCTCATGACAAGATAGATTTTTTTACTGAGAAATTAGCTTKGAGACTGGTTCGTGCTGCATTCTGCCATGAATTGTAGAAAAATATGTCTCATTCTGTTTTATCAAAAGGGTGCATCAATGTACACCGATGTGCCTCTGCATTGAATATGCTCTACACAATAGATCTGAAATAGTTAGTACTGCAATCATTAAATTATCAGTCAGTCTGTGGAAGTCTTTGTGTTGTTCAATGTCATTTTCCCCAAGATCATTGTGTACAAAGAAAGCTGGAAGATGATGATTAAAATGAAGATGAAAGTCTCACAGCACTAAATTAATATCCAATATGACAATAGAGATGAAATGGACCAATTTCAAGGATGACAATGTCCAGAACCCAGAGACAGACCCAGAGTCAAGATATCTTGTACAGATGTAGTGTAACGACCTGGGTGTCGGTGGGGTGTGAAATCAGACGCAGGAACAGCAGAGCTTCAATGCGGTGATATTTAATGCCTAACCGGCAAACCAAAATGTCCAACACGGACTTACTGGGTGTCATAAACACCTGTCTRCTAACACGGGAGACAAACCCAGTACACAATACAAAACCCACTCCCGAAATCCACAGCAACAGACGAACAATCCCGCACAAAGAAGCATACAATCTGGCTGGCTAATAAAGCCACACTAATTGCCAATTACCCCAAACCAGGTGATACAAATAAACACATAAGGAGGGGGAGGAAAAAGAGTCAGTGGCAGCTAGTAGGCCGGTGACGACGACCGCCGAGCGCCACCCGAACGGGAAGGAGAGCCTGCCTCGGTTGAAGTCGTGACATGTAGGATCTTATTTGTTCACCCTGTTGAAGGAGAACTTTCATGCAATGCAGGAAATGTAAAATTTGTAGTGCATCTGAGGTTTAAAAAGGCTTCAGAAATGTCTAATTTCCACTTTGACATTTCAGACATGATTTTCCTTTACAAAAAAATGTATCAACCCCTAGAAAAATATCCATTAATTGTAATCCACATAATTCATATTTCCTGTTGCTGCAGGATTATTTTCCTGCTGTAGCAAACTGGCTCAAATTAAAATCCTACATATTTAATGTGCGTGTTCTCTCTTGGATGAGACCAGCCAGTGTGACTAGATAAAACATGTTTTGTTCCCTTGTTGGCGAATGTTATTACGTCAATGGAGATGTATCAGGAAAAAATCTATTGTCATGACTCAGTTGGGCAATCTCTCTTCCTGCAATTGTACTGCAATTTTCGTCACCAAATTAGAATGCATTCATCCCAGATCACCTTTTATAAATGCACCCGACCCAGATCAGTGGCATTTCAAATTGGAATAAACCTCTAAGTTAGAATTATCTTCGGAATATACAGTATTAAGCAACAACCACAAAAAAGCAAAAGGGCATACCAAGCCTCTCAGGTGAACACATGGGATGCACCATTGTCAGTGGGGCAGATTTTTCAGTGTAGAGGAGTGGGCTGAGTGTCGTGTGAGCCGGCCACCATTGGTTTATGGATATCTGTCGGCATCTGGATCTGATTTCCTTTTGCCATGTCACAGGCAGAAAGGCTTAAACCATGAGTCATGGTCCTGGGGCAGGCAGACTCTTTATGGCTGGCTGGTGTAGGCTACATTGTAAGTAGACTATTGTTAGGGCCACTGTCCATGCCCCGGACCATACAGAGCAGAGTGGAGTACGGCTGGGCTGATACAACCATGTTGTTTTCCCACACTTAGTCCCAGACCCTAACCTCCTTGGGTCTGCTCTGGTCTGGGTCTGGCATGGCAGGCAGCTGGGCCCTGGGTTCATCACTCTCACTGATAATGGCCAGATAATGGCCAGATGGTGTGTGGAGCTGTCGAGCTGTGCATCCTCTGTTCATTAGTTAGTCACAGGCCCTACCTCAGTTGACCCCTCAGACACTGGCCTAATTTCTTAAGGAGCACAGAGACCGACCTCAGGCTGGAACGCCCTGCCCTGACTGGCTGTACAGTAGAGACTGTTCATCATAACGATCTGTTCATTAAAGTAAATGGCAAGATTGTGATTCTCAACATGACATTATAGCTCCATTGATCAACTATCATAGCTCCAGAGAGTCTATAGGCCATATTTGTTTAAAGTGTGTTGGTTAGTAGTATCACCTGTTGGTTAAAATGATTAATCACTTGGTCCTTTGACAAGTGTCTTTTTCCCATTGTTTAACCAGCTGAATTGCATAGACTGGTCTCTGCAGCTGAACATCTCAACCTCAACCTAGCAAGGTGAACAAACCAACGTTGTGTATATTAAAGGTATACGACATTTGACCTAAAAACTGTCTATTGCGAATCCTCTCTTGCCTGCTTTCTTTCCTTTGTGATTCTGGTGACTTTGGTTAAGCTGGCACAAAGCCCAGTGTTGAAGGAGAACCATCTGGAGAGCCAGGCCATTCCGACTGTCTCTCTCCACTAATGTCCCTGATTTTGGACATTACCCAATAACGCCTAGCTTCCCATCTTTGTGATGAATTGTGAACACATTGATTGAAAGAGTGTAAGCAGGGCTTTAGATTTACAGCTAATTTGCAGTAGCCTCTGTTGACTTCGGATAATGACGAAAAAAGAACCAACTCGCACATAGAAGCAAATGCTAAACATTTTAACAGAATGTTCTTGTTATTTTTCAAATAAATGAGACGATACGTTCAGTCACGATTACAAAGAATCCATACTCTTAGAATGTAAAAATTCTGTAGATACAGTGCCTTCAGAAAGTATTCACACCTCTTGATTTCTTCCACATTTTGTTGTGTTACAGCCTGAATTTAAAATGTATTAAATTTAGATTTTGTTTCACTGGACTACACACAATACCCCATAATGTCAAAGTGGAATTTTGTTTTTAGAAATGTTTACAAATTAATTAAATAATATGAAAAGCTAAATTGTCTTGAGTTAATAAGTATTCAGCCCCTTTCTTATGGAAAGCGTAAATACGTTTAGGAGTAAAAATGTGCTTAACAAGTCACATAATAAGTTGCATGGACTTACTTTGTTTGCAATAATAGTGTTTAACTTAATTTTTGTATGACTACCTCATCTCTGTACCCCACACATACAATTATCTGTAAGGTCCCTCAGTCGAGCAGTGAATTTCAAACACAGACTCAACCACAACGTCCAGGGAGGTTTTCCAATGTTTTGCAAGGTCACCTATTGGTAGATAGGTTAATCAAAAGAGCAGACATTGAATATCCTTTTGAGCGTGATGAAGTTATTAATTACACTTTTGATGGCGTATCGATACACCCAGTTACAAAGATACAGGCGTCCTTCCTAACTCAGTTGCCGGAGAGGAAGGAAACCGCTCAGGGAATTCACCATGAGGCCAACGGTGACCTTAAAACAGTTACAGTTTAATGGCTGTGATAGGAGAAAACTGAGGATCAACAACATGACAGAGTGAAAAGAAGGAAGCCTGTACAGAATAAAACTATTCCAAAAGAAGCATCCTATTTGCAATAAGGCACTAAAGTAAAACTGCAAAAAATGTGGCAAAGAAATGAACCTTCTGTCCTGAATAAAAAGTGTTATGTTTGGGGCAAATCCAACACATCACGTCACTGAGTACCACTCTTCATATTTTCAAGCATGGTGGTGGCCGCATCATGTAATACTAGGGAGGTTTTTTTTAGGATAAAGAGAAATGGAATAGAGCTAAGCACAGGCAAAATCCTAGAGGAAAACCTGGTTCTGTGTGCTTTTTAACAGACACTGGGAGACAAATTCACCTTTCAGCAGGATAATAACCTAAAACACAAGGCCTAATCTACACTGGAGTTGCTTACAAAGACATTGAATGTCCCTGATTGGCCTRRTTACAGTTATGGCAAGACTTGAGAACGGCTGTCTAGCAATGATCAACAATCAACTTGACTGAGCTTGAATCATTTTTKAATCCAGGTGTGCAAAGCTCTTAGGGATTTACCCCAAAAGACTCTTAGCTGTAATTGCTGCCAATGGTGATTCTAACATGTATTGACTCAGGGGGTTGAATAATTATATAATCAAGATATATTAGTGTTTTATTTTTCATAAATTATAATATTTGTAAAATATTTTTCTTACATTTTGACATTACAGAGTATTTTGTGTAGATCGTTGACAATTTTTTTTAAATTAAATACATTTTAATCACACAACAAGATGTGGAAAAAGTCAAGGGGTGTAAATACTTTCTGAAGGCACTGTGTATTATATGTGAAAATAATGGGATATTGTGGTCTTGTGTAGTTTGACATTATTTCTACATTGTCTACATAGAATAGACCATTTATTGAAAGCCTTGAAGTGGTATAATATGGAACCAGCAGATTCCATTGAAGTAAACGTATCCCATACAGTAGTAGCCTAAGTAAGTAATTATCTTATGAATAATAAATATACATGTATTTTTGGTTCCAACAAAATTTGAATGAAAATAAAGCTTGTTTTAAAGACCCACAAACAGTATTTATCATTCATAGTCTGATACCCTCACAGGATACTGGAGGTTCCACCAAAAACCTGAGATGAATTCAAATGAGATTTTTGTCGGACCACCATGCTCATCTGACAGCTCCAGTTTATTGTTCTAGGATCCTCGCTGAACCGTGCCTCCAGTACTACAGTTAATTATCTCTCTGATTCTCAGCCCCAAATCGTTCCCCCGATTGAATGTCGGTTTCTGTCCTCCACTCTCCTCTCACTCATTTCCCCCCATGATTCATTGTGTGGTTTGGAACGGGGATCAAGCGGCGACTGACTGAGACTTTCAGAATAGACATGAATTAGAGACCGTATGGCTTTGAGGTGCTTTCAGATGACAAATTTAGATGTGTATCTCAGGGACATGTCTAATGACCTGAGATGGCCTCTCTGATCTGAGGCATGTCCACCCTTCCTTTATAGGGTACCATTTTTTTACTAGGGTCCATAGGGCTCTGGTCAAAAGTAGGGCACTAAATAGGAAATATAGGTGCCATTTGGGATGTACACAGCGGCACTTTGAAGGGCTATAACCAGAACTGCATAAACTATATACTGGGATATTTGCTACTGTATGGATTATCTTGCAGCAATCACTGCAAAACCATCTTTATATTAGCATATTTTCCACTGATGTATTGTTCTTGGTTTGAATCATCGTTTCTCAGGCAAGGAAAGCTTATTTTTAATATTGCCAATAAGCTTCTGAACAGTGACATCTCTGACCTACTGTGTGGCAGATATGTTAGGTTAACGAGGCTACTGGGATAGGTTATCACTTCCTAATGTGTCAGTGGAGGAATAGAGGGTGGAATAACTTACTACCTGGTTTTCATTTGCACTACCTGGCTCATTGTAAAGCAAACCATGTCATGTTTCCTATCTGAGTGGCTTAGGAGCCAGCTGTCGGGGACCTTATTGTCCACTTATCACAGTGAGGTAGTGTATGATACTTGTTTGTCTTCAGAATGTATCCCTGGCAAACTGTTGTATGTACATTTTTTGCGTTCATTTGGGTGTTCATGAGAGTTCCAATCCCGCATAGGCAGTTAATTGTTTCATCTTCATTGTCAATGCATAATGAGTGTCAAAGTTCCTCGGGGTAACGTTAGCCAGAGCGCACTACTCTTCCTCAAGTCAGCCCTCATTACAGGGACGTACAGGAGATCAGCCCCAGACACATAGCCAAATGATATTCGTGGTGCCTGCATGCACACCCTTGATGTTGGAATATTCCCACTGGGAATAGACATCAATTCAATGTCTATTCCACGTTGGTTCAACATCATTTTGTTGAGATTGCGTGGAAACATTGTTGATTCAACCAGTGTGTGCCCAGTGGGTTGGACCTGACAAGAACAATGTAACCATTGGAGTTGCATGTACGATATGTGTTTTTGTTTTTACTCAATCTATAGAATAACTGGGTAGAATTGAATACGTTGACATCATATCTACTATAATTCTCATGATAATTATTCAAATCAATTTTAAAACCTCCAAAACCTGGCATGTAAATGATAAATTATGTTTGACGTTGACTCCTGTTGCAGGTTGGTATCAAACCCTACAGTGCACCAGGTTATAGCCGTGGCCACATAATGATTCTGGCTGGGTCTACACAGGCAGACCAATTCTGACCTTTTGCCGATAAGTGTTCTATTGGCTAGACAGATCAGATCAGAATTAGACTGCCTGCGTAAATGCAGCCTCTGTGTCTCAGATCTTGTGACACAAAGGTGGAACTGACTTACTTGGGAGTGCTAACTCCTCGACCCAGCCTAGCTCTGCTAGGACTCTATAATGGTTCCCAGAATCATTCAGGTGCAGCGCATCACAGTGCAACTAAGCAGTGGAAAATGTATATGCAGACCTCTTTGGCACAGAAAACACTGCCCCTATGGAATACATGATGTATAGCTGTAGTTAAGTGGGTACCCAGGCTTGATGATTCACAAGCATGTGATCCTTAAATGGGAAAATATCACAAAGAACCATATTGTTCTCTATTTGTAGGGTCAATATTTTTAAATATTAAAATTCCTTGTGGAATATCAAAGCCAACAGGAATAAAATGTTCTCACGCTTTACTGCTTATACATCTATCCAAATGTTGTATTCAACTTAAATTTATTACATCTGTTAAATGGGTTTTACAAAGGTCTAGAAAATGTCTCTTGATTTATATAACAGAAGTGTCATAATTTTGGCACACAATATTGTCAGTAAAACTAAAGACAAAAATGAATAGGAGCGACAGTTAGTGACCTAAAAGCACATTTATCAACCATTATCCACACCCTTAATCACTTCATTACATTTCTCTCCATCCTTAATTCCTTGAGGTCTGTGAAATGGAAAAGAAGCGAATGATGCCAGTTTCTTACTGGAATAGCCACAGCCATCATGTGAGAAACTTAGTTCAGGAAGGCATTGTTTCAATGTCTTGCAGGTCAGGTACTCTATTGCTCCACAGGATGTTAAAGAAATGACCTGTTGGTGTTTTCCAAGTAAAAAAATTATCCGCCAAAATCAAAACTACAGTTCATTGTTTTATATGAAGGCACCTTGTGACCTTATATGGCACCAAGCATGGTTAGTGGGTGATGTAATGACTCGATAGCTGCATCTTGACAGGGACATCCAAAGAGCAATTTTGCATATTTTTGCAAACTGCTTAAGATTTTCTTTCCTCTAAACTGTGGTTCGCCATTAAAACTGAGTGTTTGACAGGGCGGGACGCTCATGTAAGGTTTTGTGTTGTTTGCTGTATTTCTATCTCTTTGTATATCCAGATGAAAATCATAAGGTGACGTGTCCGTACACATTGCAATTGTCACGCCCTGACCTTAGTTATCTTTGTTTTCTTTATTATTTTGGTTAGGTCAGGGTGTGCCGAAGGTGTGTGTGTGTAGTCTAGGCATTATGTGGGTCTATGGTGGCCTGGATTGGTTCCCAATCAGAGGCAGCTGTTTATCGTTGTCTCTGATTGGGGATCCTATTTAGGTTGCCATTTTTCCAGTTTGGTTTGTGGGTGATTGTCTATGTGATGTTGCATGTCTGCAATTGTTATATTTAGCTGCATGTTCGTTTTTGTTATTTTGTATTAGTTTGGTTATTATTCTTCGTTATAATTAAAGAAGATGTATTGACATCAAGCTGCGCTTTGGTCTCCTCACTACGACGTTCGTGACAGCAATGAGATATGTATTAAGTCCAGGTAATAACTGCAATTGCTATAGCAAAGAAGCTCTAAATGAAACAGCTCAGTACCTGTAGGCCTAACTGTTGGCAGCATTACAGATTGAAATTGTCAATGCAGGCAACATCAATATGCCATTTCTATTGAAATCCTTACATATAGTGGCAGGTATTCATACATAATGGACTTGATCAGAAATGGCATGCCTACAATCATGTGTCTGATTATTCAGGAACCTGTTTTGCATTTGCATTACACACATGCAGTGTGTGGTGTAGTATTACTTCTTGTCTTTCTATTAAATACACTCAGAATACAATATTGAATGATACGGTAGCTTATGAGTCCGCGGAAAGGCCATTAACTTTCTTCAACATGGAGTGGGGTAGCTTGGGCGTGTGACTGAGCAAGAGGAGCCTGTTGTAGTGCATCAGGCTGTTAAAGAGAGAGAACTGGTTGTGTGACTGGACTGGGGCTATGTTGGAGGGGTGTAACCCACGGTGACTCAGTGATCAGCTATGTTCCTGTTCAAGATGAATGACTCACAGCACAGGGCTGAGGGCTGTTGGGATCTTCATTCAGTGCCAACGGATATGCTTCTATCCTCCTCGATTACCACCACTGCCCTTCCACCATCATTCAAGCGACCCTAGGCGAAAACACAAATAAAGGTTAAGGTTAAGTTGCCATTGGCGTATTATGAAACATTCTGGAAAGTGACAGCTCTATTCCAACTGAGAGAGAGAACCTTTGTCCTGCTCCAGCTCCACTGTGGGTAGTAAAATAAAGGTCTATTTGAAGCAGAATGCACTGTCAATATGCAGCTGGTAATGAGGCACTTGAGTGTGCCACAATGCTTCCTTGGGTCACACAGGAAAGATGAAAACAAAGAGGAATGGTGTGACCACCAATGCTATTCCACTGGGCTTGTTTGGCCAATGAATGAAGAGTGATGCAGAGAGAGAGATAGATCATCTAGTGCTTCTGAAACCAGAAATGGCTGATATCATGCAGTTGCCCATATACCGTGTTTCCAAGGCTGCTCCAGATCTCAGTCTGCGTGCAGTGAGATGCAAAGAAATGGGAAGGAAAGTTTTGGGCCACAATGTTTTAAAGGAGAAACTGCACTGCCTTCATGTCTTTCCAACAGAAAATACATCTATGAAACTATAGTATAGTGTCATACGCATGAGAAGCGCAGTGCGATTCAAGTCATTAAATGTAACCTGCTTTGGCACCATAAAATGGAAAAACTGCACTCTTTAACAATAATCATGAATAAGTGCGTTGACTGAATAAACAGGCTTTGCATTCACATTAAAGTGGCGTGTCTGTCTCTGTTCAGCAATTAAGTTGTCTTCCTCCCACATACTGGGTGCTCAATGTAATCCACACTCAGAAATGATGATGAATGACTCCACTGAAAGGAGATTTGCAACAGACTCTAATCTTATTTAATTTCCATCTTCGTATTAAAGGAAATAATCATTTCCAACAAACTGGAATGAATCAACCCCCACGTTATTGCGCTGAGTAAAAGTACCGGGTTATATCATTCCTTTCTGTTCCTTTTTAAACCTTTGGAATCTTTWTTTTTWWAWTTTTTTTTACATTTAGCTCGACATTAAATTACTTCACCAATCAATGCAGATAGAGCAGCTTGCTATGGAGCGGGCAAGAAATAATTGTTAACATGCGCGATGGACAGACAAGTGTAGGGCGTGAGATGCAAGAGAGGGTGGAGGTGGAGGCTGGGCATCTTGTTATGACATGCATTATCTGAATTAGGCCCACAGAAGAGTGGCTTCTATGGAGGACATTTGAATGTTTTTGAACGTCAGAGAGTTGGCTTCACATTCGACGAGTTAACTAGCTAGCTACATAACAAGCTTGTCTGTGCAGAGCAGCACCAGAGTTAAAAACACATCTTACTTTTTGTAGTTAATAAATCTAATGTGAAACGTAGATGCAAACACATGAGCAGAAATTGACTTTCTTGGCTGTACACACCAACACAAGCCTGGAAATGGACTTGTTTGGCTGTACATTTGGTGTATTTAATGGTAGTTTATCCATTCTACGGATTTCAGATGCAGTCGGGTTGTCTTTTCTTTGTCCACTACTGTTACATTTCACAATTAACTTTAACCTACTAAGTAAATTAACTCACTCGCTTATCCCTCACTCTGCACTGTTTTTGACAGACTGTAAATGAACAACAGAATACAGCAGTGCACTTTAAGGTACACATTTAACTGGTTCCGTTCATTCACATTAGCAGGAATTGTTTTGACAGGTAAAGCCATTTTTAGCTTGGCTCAGTCAGTCTGAACTGATTTGTTATTTCCATGAAACGACTGGGGCTGTGTTGGAACATGGCAGTAGCGTGTTTTATTACATTATGTTCTGTGTAATGACTTCATAACACGGTATGGCAGTGGGTCATCACAACCTAACCCCTGTCTGTGTGTCAGTCTGCTGGGAGAATAATTCTGTAGATGTGTGGAAAGCAGGCCTACTCAATATTAGATGAGAATCTTATCAAAATGCCCCCGTAATTAACTCAGAACTTAAAAAATGTATGATAAATTCCCGAAGTAATAAGTATTGATTAATTAAGACCTTTAAAAAGTGTATAAATGATGGATGTTAGTTATCCATGTCATTGCACATCATTTGTAATTAATTGTCTAAAATGATGTTGATACTTTATTTCTGTTTTCGTATTCTATGCATTTGTAATGAAATATTGAAGTTCAGTTTTATACAGTTCTTTATTTTGTTAGGTGAAGTACATGCTCTTTAAAGCAATTTAGAGATCTTCAATAAAAAGCAATTAACCAAATAACTTTTAGAAAAATTGGCTGTTACATTGAAGCAAGAAATTAAATATTGTTTGTCTTTATTTTCTTATTTATTTTGTATACTTTCATATAGTACTGTAAGATAGTAATAAAGAATTKGATTGGTTTGTGGCAGATATCACACTAAAAGCATAGGGTTCCCTTTTAATATTGTTTGTGTAAGCAAGTAGAAGCTATTATGTTACAGACAGGCACACTTTCATTACGTGCTAGATTAAATTATCTTTTTATCTTTAATTACTTGAAAAATKAATTTACTTGCTTGAGCGATTATTTAATTGGCATTCCAAGCTGAAGGATCAAATCAATATACAACATGTGTTGTAGGAGGGACGTGGGGAAGTATCAAATTAAACCATTGTGTCTACAATTTGCAGCGCACAAATTGAAATTATGTGGTATATTGAATAATCCTCAAATTTCATGTCATAACATCTTGGATCGCTACCAAATAACGAATGACCTCATTTCCTCAACAGCGCCATGTTTTCTGTTTCAGTTCATATCTGTCCAATGTTCAGTGTTTTGTTACTGTAGACACCAGAAAGTTAAAGTCCACTGGGCACACACTGGTTGAATAAATGTTGTTTCCATGTCATTTCAATGAAATGATGTTGAACCAACGTGGACTAGACGTGAATTGACGTCTGTGCCCAGCGGGAAGTAGTGTCCTACAGATGTAGGATCTTAATTTAATATCCCTTTTGTTGCTGAGAATTTTGCAGGAAATGTAAACTTGTAGTGTATTTGAGCTTTTTAAAAGTTTGTCAAAGTTTGTCATTTCCAATTTGAAATTTCAGACAGGATTTGCCATAATGAGAAATGTATCAACCCCTAAAAAATCCCATTAATTATAATCCACATAATAATTCACACTTCCTGTTGCTGCAGGACTATTTCCCTACTGTAGTAAACTGGCTCAAATTAAGGGTCTGTCATTTCAGAGATAGACTACAGAGAATTCCTCGTACGGTATACCAGCCTCATAATTAACTCTGACATATTGAATTACTCAACAAGCTAAAAACTCACTTTACATGTCCCTCTGTGGGTGTCTAGTCTGACGTACAGTCTACTTACTCTACAGTAAAGGCTTTTCATTGTCAAAGAAGCTTCAAAATGCTCCTATCATCCTTTGTTCAAACCTCAGCATGTTCTGAGAGGTAATGCTAGTCCGCACAGAGAATGGCCAGGGAAGTTCATTGTTGGATTAAAAGTGTAGGTGATGTATCCGGTTGATGCTGTGGCAATTAGACACCTCCCAGGTGAATTGTCAGTGTGTGATCTCAGACATGGGTGTCTGTGCTAGACTGAGCGGCTGCACTTTAAGTGTCTCTTGGCACCCACATTAATAATACAATACCTGCTCCAGGTGGCTTGGCAGCCCACCTCTGGGCTGCAAACACACAGTAAGGCAAGGCAATGAGCCCCAAACACAGATCCACTGCCAAAGTCGTAGTGGAAGAAACTAACGGTCAGCGACTGGAATGATAGTACCGGCACTATTCACATTTCACACTTTCCCCAGTCGGGTTCATTAGCTTGGTCACACCAGCGTAAGTTCACTACCACTAGTAATAACAATGATGGTGCTAATCATACCAGAAAGGCTCTAACATTTTTTAATATCCCTAATACTCTGGGGGCATGTGTAGGAGCTAACACATGCAATGCCCCACTGGAGTCCAGCTGATATTTTGGGGCACAATATTAATTTCAGCCCAAATAAACTGGAAAAATGAAAACAAACGTCTTCCGCTGTTTATTTTTAGACAACCTCATTGGGTTTCATTGGGTCTGCTGCAGCCAGGGGCCCCCAGACATCCCTCCCTGCCCGGCCCGTGCAGTGTCAGAAGCACACTAGTTTCCTGCCTGTGCTCTGACTATGACGCAGGGTGGAGGGGCACCCACACCATTAGAATGGGCTCTTTGTACTGCCGTGCTGCCTTTCCTCTTTCCAGCGCTGAGTCTGACAATGTTTTTCCTCTCCGTTAGACAAAGTGTTTGCAGGTTGCTGTGCTTGCTGCTCCCTGGCTTTCTGTTTGAGAATGGGGTTTGTCAGAAAAATAAAAAGCTAACCAAACTGTTTGAGTCTCTGTGCTAAACACAGTAGGAACAGTAGGAGCGTTTCGCTTCTCATTCTCCATATATTACCCCGATCCAACTGGGGCCTGACATCAGTCTGATGTGGGTTTTGGGGTCAGCACGGCAGCAGTGAGTGATATCCACACAGGTCCTCTTAGCGCTGTCTGTCTCTCCCCCAGTTAGAGCCAATACCCAAGGTAAGTCAAGTCTCTTTAAAAAATAAAAAATAAACATGAATAAAACTTGTATTTTTCTCTCTCGAAGAACATGTTTTGCCAAGAAAAAAACCCTACGGTGGATTAGCCTCCTCAGCAGGTCATTGTTGGTGTATTATTTCTACAAGTGTAATTTACTGTTGTTCAACCCTGGGCTCTGTCCCCAAGTTACATTGGCTCTCTGCAGTGGACGTATTTTCCCCCAAGTGCATGGTCCGTCTGTCACCCAGAATGAGAATATCTCCCTCATAAAGTTCACGCGTCATAAAAGTATAAATATTCCAATTGCCAAGTGTAATGTGTATGCAAAACGCACTTTATTTGACAAATATTTTGACCGTAGTCAGTACCCAGCTAGAACCATATGTTTCTTAGGTGGGAATTTCCGTACTTTAGCATAACGTTTTCAACAGGTTTCCTCATGTTTCTATTCAAAGTCATGTTCTCAGAACATTCAGAGTAGGTTAAGAAACAACGTTTTCCTGTGTGAATTTCATTACTTCAGCATAACGTTTTCTGCAGGTTTCCTCATGGAGGAAATATATATATTTATAGCCATGGTGTCAGAATATAAATAAAACTTTCCATAAAAACACAAGAAAACATTTGTAACATTCTAAGGACCTTCTAAGAATGTTATTTAAAAACATATGCATTATTTCTCAGCATCAACAAAACTCTCTCTATCCTCTATCTTGTTAAGCGTATCCAGGTGTGTTGGTCGCAGCCACTAATTGGCCACACCTGATCTTAAGTGCTTATTTCTTTTGAAATGGGGTCTGTTTGCATAGACTAAAATGAACAGCTTAGTATGAGTAGAAAACAAACATGGCATGCTAGCTCCATCCAGTTGGCACAGTGGACAGAGAATTCCATGGACAGAGAACAGAAGATCATAGGTTTGACTCTCACTGATGCCGTGTCACAATAAAAAATAAATGTATTTGCATGATTAATGCCTAAGCAAACTTATCTGTGCTTGGAATTCAAAACAGTTAACCCAAATTAAGCTAGTAGTGTTATTAAGTCTTATTGAAACATGTTCTCAGAACGTTATTTAATTACCTTCAAATAACCTGTAATTTATTTTCTCAGAACATTGATAAAACCACCCAGGAACATTTTCAGGGAACCATAGTAAAACGTTCTCAGAACCGCCGTGCAACCTAAAATCTAACATTCCGGGAACAAGCAAAATTTTCACCAAAGTAATGGCTTTGTTCCCAGGACCAATAGGAAACCAAAAACGTATGTTCCCACAACTTCCAAGGAACCAAATCTGCTAGCTGGGTAGCTACAAAGGCTCCTGGGAAATGCCATAATGTCCAGAGTTGAACAGGTCAATCCATAGTTTACAATCACAATCTCAGGTGTATCTGCCAATGTTCCTACAATACTCCCAGCTTACTTAGAGTAGGTATGCAATAGAGTTCTGGGGAATCGTCGAGACACAAAACCAGGAAGTTTATTAGCAGTTGTGCTCAAAATGGCTATTGTCTCTGACTGCTGTCAGCATTGTTTCATTTCATGGTACACTTTGAACCATTTATTGTCTACTTAGATGGTTGATTACATGAGTGTGTTGACATGTGTTTGCCTGAAAACAGGCACACTGTTTGTCCATCCACAAATGTATTTAGAAAAAATATTTTCTGTGGTGTCCCCATAGAAACAAGATCAACATTTTCCCTGCAGAAGTCATCATTTTGAGCCATGAACACAACAGTTGTCATCAACAAGAGTTTCATCTTCCCAATTGTATTACTCTGGCAGTGTTAACTTGAATTACTGGAGTGTCTCTGTATTTGCATTGCTGCAGAACACACACAGTGAGGCTGGAATGCTACAGTATGGGTGGAAATTATACTGTAATACTATCCGTTTACCATGCATCATTAGCAGGGAGTAGAATACCTGTCACAGTTTGACATCAAATATGCATCTCCAATCAATCTCACTTAAGCTACTGGCTATTGAATGGGTGTCTGACCACAACACTGCTTCCCTCAGTATTGTGATCCTACGGGAGACGGCTATTCTCCACCCATTCCCACTATTCCTCTTGTTACAGTTCTAAACCCTTAATTTCCTATGGGAAATTATATTTCCCCACCGACCAGCTGAAGGTGATGATTCTCAGCATCGTACTTGGCTAGAGCTGCTCTGCTGTTTCTCTCACTGTGCTGCCACACATAGACAAGTTCTATGACCCTGCACGCTACCACTATCGTCCAGATTGGATGACACCCTGGGTGGCGAAAGATGGCTTATCTGTCAAGTCTTCTATCTGTCTCACAGTGTGCATGGCCAGTGGGGTATGACCTGAGCGGTGTGGCGTGGCGTGCACATTTCCTGTTTCATGAGAAGAACAATACTGGACGGTAGTGTTGTGTTGGGAGTAGCCCAACAGTGAGAGAGTTAGGCATCCAAAACCAAAGCCAGAGAAATTAAAATGTGTTATTTGTCTGTCTGTCAGCCTGAAAGAATGCTGAGAACTTGTGCGAGCAAGTAGGGAGAGCGCATAATCCTAGATTGAACGTTTTCTCTGCTTACAAAGAAAAAAGAAAAACGTGTCTCCCTGTTGAATGATAGTGGGCTGATCACAAAGCAGACAGCTCCTTTCCTTCCTTGTGTCATGAGATATTGGTGAGCTGTCTTACTGTGAACCTTTCAGACAGTATGGTTTACCTACTGTATGATATAAAGTTACTGAACAGTATAACGAATATTCTGCCTATCATTGATATGGCCCGTCATGGTACTTGTCAAAACAATCGCATAACAATAATATGAAGGTCAAATAAAAGGATGTATTGCAAAAGGAAATACCGTAATAAAATGGAAGTGTACTGGGAAAGATGGGTTAGTCTATGGACATCTGAGGGGTGGAATTAAGATTGGAGTGACTGATTGATTGGCTGATTGACTGATACACTTGGAATCCAAGAGTTCCTCTGTCCAGTGTCTGTGTTACTTTGCCCATCTTAAGTTTTTATTTTTAGTGGCCAGTCTGAGATGGCTTTTTTGTTGCAACTCTGCCTAGAAGGCCAGCATCCCAGAGTTGCCTCTTCACTGTTGACGTTGAGACTGGTGTTTTGCGAGTACTCTTTAACGAAGCTGCCAGTTGAGGACTTGTGAGGTGTCTGTTTCTCAAACTAGACACTCTAATGTACTTGTCCTCTTGCTCAGTTGTGCACTGGGGCCTCCCACTCCTCTTTCTATTCTGGTTAGAGCCAGTTTGCGCTGTTCTGTGAAGGGAGTAGTACACAGCATTGTACAAGAGCTTCAGTTTCTTGGCAATTTCTCGCATTTAATAGCCTTCATTTCTCAGAACAAGAATAGACTGACGAGTTTCAGAAGAAGTACTTTGTTTCTGGACATTTTGAGCCTGTAATCAAACCCACAAATGCTGAGCTCCAGATACTCAACTAGTCTAAAGAAGGCCAGTTTTATTGCTTCTTTAATCAGGACAACAGTTTTCAGCTGTGCTAACATAATTGCAATAGGGTTTTCTAATGATCAATTAGCCTTCTATATTGATAAACTGGGATTAGCTAACAGAACGTGCGATTGGAACACAGGAGTGATGGATGCTGATAATGGGTCTCTGTATGCCTATGTAGATGTTACTTTTTTTTTWATCTGYCGTTTCCAGCTACAATAGTCATTTACAACAATAACAATGTTGACATTTCTAAGTGACCCCAAACTTTCGAACGGTAGCATATATATATATATATACACACGAATAATAATATACTATCAAGGTAGTCAGGTCAAGCAGAAAGATGTGACTTTTTCTGTCACATGGTTTAATGGTTGCCGTTTTGTTGGGTTGCCATCTCAGTCGTATGTGCAGGTTTCTCTCAACTGTAATGGTTCAGTACAGATCTCCTTTGAATGGTTTTGAAGAGGTGGTTAAATAAATCCAACCACATACAGTAAGATAATGGGTAGGTTATAAAAGCCCCCAGTAAAGCTTTCATTGGTCCTCTTTAATGCATTAAGTCAAATAACACAGAAATCACACATACAATTTAATAATTGTATTATGTACAGAGTGTACGTAAAGTTGCAAGACAGGGCAATGAATGAACAAGTAGCAGTGTTAAAGCTACAGTACATTATCTTCTGTATGTTTGCATTTGCTGGACAAATTAGCATACTGTAATGTTAGTAACAAAGGCAACGATAAGTGCTTTTCACATTTCTGGTTACACCGAAAAAAGGTGAAAAATACATATATAATCAAAAACAGAATTTTAATCCACAGTACTGTACACATCATTGTTGGCCTCAATTCAGAATTTTGGAATTGACTTCAACTCATGAGTTGAAATTCGAATTGAAATGGCTACACCCCACAGGATGTAGAATTTAAGTTTGAGTGACAGGAAGTAGAAATTAATTCTGTGCAATTCAAAGAAATTCCTCTCAGTCAAAGAACGTGAGTTTCATTGTATCTGACAGGTCACACTTCCAGATACCATGAATGTATCATTTTTCTCTGGAAACAATGTTCAAATACTATTTTAACCTTAGTGCTTAAAATAGCCAATTATATTTCCACCAACCATTTAATTTGTTTGGCTTATTTTTTAAGGGCTCCAAGTCAACTTTTTTCAAAGTGATTAATGAAATGTAATAACAGAATATTCGCATACAGGTTTTGTTTTCCTTGATCACAAATTTTAAGAGTTTGTCCTGAAAATCAATTGTTTCAACAATATTTTATATGCATGTGTATAACAATATGTTTGATGTTTTATGGACAATATGTATATTTGAATAGACTACCTAATATAGAATTTAAATTCCTTAAATGTCGTTAATTCAATTTTTAAGTGCTATTTTGGATCCTGTTTACTAGTTCAATTCAAATTCAAGAATATAATTGGAATTTGAGGCATTCTCAATTCAATTCCAAATTGAACTACAGGCATTATGTATGTATGTATTATGTAGGCCCTGAGGCCTACAGGCATTAGCAAGACAGTGAACATTACATGAGTCATAGACCTTAGGGTAAGATCAATATACCTGTGTAATAAATACTGCAAGGCAAGTCTACAAGAAAGGCTTTTTTAAAACACAAGTGGCGTGATAACCAAAACAAAATGTACAGACATCTGAAATGCCTAAAGACAATAYGTATTTTCACAGGGACTAAACTGCATTCAAGTGTATATGCAGTAATAAAAATATAAAATCTTTATGTACAGAATTCAATCTCAATCTGTTCAGTTTTYCCTAGTTTCCAAGGACCTTAGTTATGTTTGTCTTCACTCCTTTCTAAATCCCTTATTCCCTTTTCAACTTAACTTTTCAACTCAATGCCAAAATGGTGCCAGAAAAGTACAATGTTTCGAGCCGCAATTCAAACAAAGCCACGTTGCGGTCAGAGGAAAAGGAAACGATCGGTGACTAATAAGTCACAAAGTAATGCTGTGGGAATGTAAGGGTTGGCCAGTGAAGGTGTGATATGGCCTGGCTCCTGCTACCTGTGCACAGTGTGTAAAGGGAAGTGCCAGTCTGGAACATAATAGTAAAGTAAACACTCACCACGCCTCATTGACTATGCCTCTAATTTAGCAGGCTCTGACACATCACATACACCCATTCAATTGGCCTGAAATGTACCTTCTGACCATCTCATTGTGCCATTCATGTGGAATTCCTAGCTACCATCATAAATCTCTCATTGAAAAAATATGTGTAAATCGGGTGCAATCCTTTCACAGCTTTGAGATGGGTTAATAATAAAGACTTGTTAACATAATGTGTACTTCTTATAACAAAATGGCATCAAACCCATTTTGATGTCACCTTGGACTGCTCATACAGTTTAACCATAGTGTCTAATAGGTTTCCCATTATGTATGTGACTTCCAATAACTGTTTTGTGTGTAATTGTATTACTTTCATATCATTGTGATCATTCTGCCTACGTGGACACCTTTTTTTAACTAAAAAAATGTAATGATATTTGGATGAAACCAGATCAAAGTAGGACTACCAAAGTATGAAAAATTATTGTTGCTTCTACGTTGCTAAAGTTTGATCATAAAGTTACTGGTCCCGTCCCCCATGTCAGACACTTGGATTCTGGAGGCGGGATTATTAAGGTATTTTTGTGACATCACAAAAAAACAAATTTTAATACACCAATGGTAACGTGTTATTCTCTCATTTAAATAAGTACCGACTTGTAACCAAAGAATTGTCAAAGACTCCAGTCACTCAAGTCATAGACTGTTCTCTCTGCTACCGCACGGCAAGATGTACTGGAGCACCAAGTCTAGGACCAAAAGGCTCCTTAACAGCTTCTAACCCCAAGCCATAAGACTGCTGAACAATTAATCAAATGGCCACCAGAACTATTAACATTGACCCCGCTTTGTTTTTACACTGCTGCTACTCGCTGTTTATTAACTATGCAATCACTTTACAAATTACCTCGACTAACCTGTACCCCCAAACATTGACCCCCTGTATATAGCCTCATTATTGTTATGTCATTTTCTTGTGTTACTTTATTTTACTTTAGTTTATTTAGTAAATAGTTTCTTAACTCTATTTCTTGAACTGCATTGTTGGTTAAGGGCTTGTAAGTAAGCATTTCACGGTAATGTCTACACCTGTTGTATTCGGTGCATGTGACAAATAAAATGTGATTTTAACATCACAGAGGGGTGAGCTTTACATGGCTATGTAGCTAGTCTACTGGTGCCAAAGTTTGACTGCAGCGTTACAGCAAATATAATCTAAGGCAAAGATATTTATAGTTTTACGCTTTCATGTGTTTCTAGTGTAAACTAATCTTTCATGGACAGCTTTTGTGTGTAAACTGTGAGAATATTTTTTGTGAGAATTTCATTTCTGGGTAACCCAGATTAAGTGTTAGCTAGTAACTGGCTACCTAGGTCTTTAGCCAGCATGAAACAAAAGCATGGAAAGGGTTGCCCAAAACGCAGATGCAGTTGTCATGTCATTACATCAAGAGACATGCCAAACAGAAAATTCATACAAACTTGACATCATTGTTAGTCATGATATATAAACATTGTCTGACAGATATTACACACACACACACACACACACACACACACACACACACTGCATCAGAAAGTTTCATATCCCTTGACCTTTTCCACATTTTGTTACATTTTGTTATCTTATTCTAAAATGGATTAAATATTTTTTCCCCTTATCAATCTACACACAATACCCCATAATGACAAAGAACAAGTACAAGTTTAGAAATTTTAGCAAATAATAATTTACATTTACATAAGTATTCAGACCCTTTACTCAGTACTTTGTTGAAGCACCTTTTGCAGCGATTACAGACTTGAGTCTTCTTGGGTATGAAGCTACAAGCTTGGCACACCTGTATTTGGGAGTTTCTCCCATTCTTCTCTGTACATCCTCTCAAGCTCTGGCAGGTTGGATGGGGAGTGTCGCTGCACAGCTATTTTCAGGTCTCTCCATAGAAGTCCGGGCTCTGGCTGGGCCACTCAAGGACATTTAGAGACTTGTCCCGAAGCCACTCCTGCATTGTCTTGGTGTGCAGGTCGTTATGCTGTTGGAAGGTGAACCTTCGCCCCAGTCTGAGGTCCTGAGCAGGTTTTCATCAAGGATCTCGCTGTACTTTGCTCCATTCACCTTTCCCTCAATCCTGACTGGTCTCCCAGTCCCTGCTGTTGGAAAACATCCCCACAGCATGATGCTGCCACCACCATACTTCACCATAGGGATGGTGCCAGGTTTCCTCCAGATGTGATGCTTGGCATTCAGGCCAAAGAGTTAAATCTTGTTTTAAATCAAACCAGAGATGTCTGCATCATTGAAGGTCCCTAAGAACACAGTGGCCGCCATCATTCTTAAATGGAAGAAGTTTGGAATCACCAAGACTCTTCCTAGAATTTGTTTTATTTGTCACATGCATCAAATACAACTCTAGGTAGAGTCTTGGTGGTTGCAAACTTCTTCCATTTAAGAATGATGGAGCCCACTGTGTTCTTGGGGACTTTCAATGATGCAGACATTTTTTGGTACCCTTACCGAGATCTGTGCCTCTACACAATCCGGTCTCGGAGCACTACAGACAATTCCTTCGACCTCGAGGTTTGGTTTTTGCTCTGACATGCACTGTCAACTGTGGAACCTTATAGACAGGTGTGTGTCTTTACAAATAATGCCCAATCAATTGCATTTACCGGAGGTGGACTCTAATCAAGTTGTAGAAACATCTCAAGATGATTAATGGAAACAGGCTGCACCTGAGCTCAATTTTGAGTGTCATAGCAAAGGGTCTAAATACTGTATGTAAATAATATATATMTTTTTTGTTGCTAAAATGTCCAAAAACTTGTTTTTGCTTTGTCATTGAGGGGTATTGTGTGTAGATTGGTGAGGGGGAAACATTTTTTAAACAATTTTAAAATAAGGCTGTAACGTAACAAAATGTGGAAAAGGTCAAGGGTCTGAATACTTTACACACACACAGTACTGTGTAAAAGTTTAGGCAGGTGTGAAAAATGCTGTAAAGTAAGAATGCGTTCAAAAATAGACATGTTAATAGATTATATTTATCGATTAACAAAATGCAAATTACATTTGGGCTAGCTAGTTAAATGATACATCCAACATTTTGTCTATATTGATGCTGTTACAATAACCAAACAGTTGGATAAACAAATCATTYGTGAAACCATGTGTAACGTATACAGCGGGAGCCAGGAAGCAGGTGAGTTTAATAATAAAATTATAAACAAGCACAAACATAAGCCACATACTGACCGTGCGAGAGAACAATACCACCTAATGACAAGTGAGGGCTAAATAAAGGGGGAGTAATCAAGGAGGTGTGTGTAATAATGGGGAGCAGGCGTGCGCAATGTGGGTTGCCAGGACCGGTGGTTAGTAGACCAGCGACGTCGAGCACTGGAGGGAGGGAGGGAGGGAGCAGGAGTAGGTGTGACACCATGATGTGATGTATGACAGGATTGGAAGTTGCATGCAATTTCAATGATGTTTGAGTTGTTTTGTGTATCAGCAAATATGCTTGAGATAATGTCACTGCATCCATGTTACTAGACTTTTTTAAAGAATAGTCAGTCAAGGTGAGTTCCCCGCCCACTCAGCCTACTAGCTCCATTCAGTATGTCTTTTCAGACTTCCTGGTTTGACATGAGTGAAAAATTTGAGCATTTTTATCAGGAAAAAATATTATGGGTGATGTTATTTTAAATGGGAACCAAGAACGACTGTTCTGGACCTTTAATGTCCTTTCAAGTCTGTGATATCAGAACAGAGCAGGATCAGTCAGATTTTGTAGAATTGCAAACAAACACATCAAATATCATTTTAAAATGCTGGTTCCACCAGGTGTTTGCCTTCAGAACAGTGTGATTTCACAGCAGGCTATGTTGAGCAGTGTGCATTCACAGCAGTCTACCCTGTGTATGTTTGTTTGTGTGCACAGTGAACTGAATCTCCAGCAGCTCTGTCCCCCGGAAGCTCACTCTGACCATGTCTCATTTCATTTCCCATCGTTGTTGCCTTCCTCTGCAGCAACTAACTTGACTTCTGCGTTAGCCACGCGCGACATGACACTGCTGTCTCTAACTTTGTGTTTGAACAGGAAGGGGAAAGTTTTCTTGAAAGACTTGCGGAAACTGGCTCCCATGAAGCCGTAAACGATTGGGTTGATGGAGGAGTTAGCGTAGGACATGCAGTTAGCCCAGGTCTTGATCTTATAGGTGGCGTAGTTGACCCTATAGTTGGGGTAGAAGGACTGGAACAGGGCGAAGAGCTGTATAGGCCCCCAGCAGATGGTGAATAGGAGGACAATCACCACCACCATCTTGGAGATCTTACTCCTCAGTGTGATGGTCCTCTCAGACAACAGGTGGACCTGTAGTAGAAATATTGAAGTTACCTCACTACTACTGTGATGGGCTTAGAAATGACCTAAACTGTATGTAGTTAAAATCATGGCCACAGGCTAAGGGTCTATATCATGGGTGTCAAACTCTGGCCAAATTTGGCCCGCGGGGTAATTATATTTGGCCCGCGAGACAATACCAAATTACTACTAGAGCTGGCCCGCCGGTATTATACAGCGCATTCACCRCTAATACTACGAATCCCATAATGCTCTGCTGTTGTTTTCGCGCGCCAATCAGGACAGGACCCAGAAACGCCCTCTCCTCTGTGACAGTAGTCATAGCAACATAGACGCTACAACTGTTAGCTGTGGGCGCCGCACAGTTTCCACGGTTCATCCCTGACACAATGCCTCAGCTCCGCACCCAAGCTGCTCAGATGCTCTCCATGTTCGGCAGCACTTATCTATGCGAGCAACTTTTCTCCTCGATGAAGATGACCAAAACAACTCACAGGAGACGTCTGACTGATGAACACCTTCGCTCGATACTGAGGATTTCTTCAGCTCAGAGCCTGAGCCCAGACATTGATGAACTAGCATCCAAGAAGAGATGCCAGGATGCCAGGCTTGGGCACATCAGATTAGATCAGTGTGCAATAATTAACGTTTTCTTTGTGCACTTTTTCTTGCTACAAGGCATGGGCTTGAATGGTTGATTGATTTATTATCATTTTATTTGTAAAATTATTAGCCAGTGGAAAAAGTTTATTTTGGTATTTAAATCAGAAGTCTGCAAATAGAAAAGAGGCATACGATTTTTATTTAAATTTTATTTATTTAATAAATGAATGCCATTGATGTGTTTTTTCATTTGAAATTCGATTTTGCATGTCTCCACTATTAAATTATATATTGTATGGTAATAARCGATGCTTGTTCCATATTCAATGTTAAAGCAAAACTTGTTTGGGTCCATATTAAAAGGTTCATTTGTTCAATGTTGGCCCGCGACTTTGTTCAGGTTTTACATTTTGGCCCACTGGGTATTTGAGTTTGACACCCCTGGTCTATATGAACATACTGTAGAATACCTGAAAATTGGAAGGGATCCAAATATGAACTCATGCATTCATTGTGTAACCTTGACAAAGAAGTGTGGTCCCGTGTGGCTCAGTTGGTAGAGCATGGCGCTTGCAACGCCAGGGTTGTGGGTTCATTCCCCACGGGGGGACCAGGATGAATATGTATGAACTTTCCAATTTGTAAGTCGCTCTGGATAAGAGCGTCTGCTAAATGACTTAAATGTAAGTGCACCTATTAATGTTGTAAACTGTTATAAAGGAACACCCAAAGTAATGTTCTTTCCATACCTGGTAATTATTGTCTACTGGTTCCACTGACGGCTGGCCCACCCTCTTCAGCATGAGTGTGTAGCAGAAGGAGATGGTGATGACAGGTAGCAGGTAGGCAGCTATGAACTGGTACAGGATGAAAGCCCTCTCCTGGGTCTTTGAGGGAAACCTCTCCATGCAGTAGTGTCTTGGTCCATACCAGTAGCCCTCCTCAATCCTCTGGTACATGAAAATCGGGGTGGATAGAATGAAGGAACCTTTAAAAAAACATTTCATTAGTTGAACTTTGTAGAAAGTGTTCACAATGCTTTGAACCAGAAATCCATGGTTTGCTATAAATTCAGGTAGGGTAGCATCTGACTTACCGATCCATATGCAGATGCTAACTATCATGGCAACTCGTGTAGTGCGATGGCGTAAGGACTTCAGGGGGTAGACTGTGACATAGCAGCGGTCCCCACTCATAGCAGTGAGTGTAATGCAGGTGGCTTGAACAGTCACCTGAGAAAAGAAAGTAACAAAATAATCTTGGCTGTTTGCAGGTGAAACAAGATTAATTATTGTACATCTGCCTGTCCTCACACTAGTAATGAAAATGATGAGCATATAATGAGAACATTTTACTTTACGAAGAAATGTATCTCAAATCATTATTAACTCATCCTCCTCGGTTAAGTGTCATTCACATTAATTTATGAACGTATAGGATAAAAGTACAAACGATCTAGTTTCTTTCACACAGAATTAATCAAATAATTTTGAATTTGGACATCAGTTCCCCCTAAAAAAACTTGAATGGTTGCATGATGCCTTCGAGGGTCGGTGACAATCTGTTTAAAGATAAGCAGGTCCTAAACAATGTATTGTTGTTACACATCACTCAGAGTGGGAGTTGTGACCTAGTTCAGTGTAACTACAGTACTTGATCTATCTAGCGCCCTTGTCTTTCATTGAAGAGCAAAAGGGGGCCTATTCCGGTGTTCATCTTTGATCCGAAGATAAGTGCCCTACTCTTATCATAATGTAGGGACAGAATGCATTAGACTCCTGAACAAAGAGAACCACTGCATGTGGGTTGAAAAATAAAAATATAATAAATTAACAATCAACATATTAACACAAAACAGCAAAGAATTCCAACTGATATTAAAATGGTTTCAACAACATTTGCATTAATTAATCCTCCCACTTACACACTGCCCACAAAAAAAGTATTTAATTTGCATATACACTGCACCATTCCCCTAACCCCATATCCCAATTCGTGCCACCCATAAGTGAGAAACCTACATGTCAAATATAGACCATATATAGTGTTCCCTACAGATTATAGAAAAGAGCAAAAGCTCTGAACTATCTGTTCAGACCCTAGTCTTACCTCTCGACCTACAGGTTATGGAACATTTACCAGTAGGTTTCATTGCATGTCAAAGATAATAAAACAAAAACACTGTAGGAAATACATCAGTAATATCTAAAATCACTACAGTAAATACTACAGAATACTACAGTTCGCAAAAACACTACAGTAAATACATCAGTATAATACAATCCGCAAAAACATTACATGAATTACCATAGTATATACTAGTTATTTTACTACTGCATGTATTCTATAGTTAACTGTAAAGACTAGAGTGTACTACAGTAAATATTACAGTATTCACTGCAAAAACACTACAGTGAATATTATATTAGACTGAACAAAAATATAAACACAACATGTAAAGTGTTGGTCCCATGTTTCATGAAATTTCAGCTGAAATAAAAGATCCCAGAAATGTTCGATATTATGCACAAAAATATTATTTCTCAAAAATGTTGTGCACAAATGTTTACATCCCTGTCAGTGAGCATTTCTCTTTTGCCAAGATAATCCATACACCTGACAGGTGTGGCATATACAGAAGCTGATTAAACAGCATGACCATTACACAGGTGCACCTTGTGCTGGGGACAATAAAAGGCCACTCTAAAATGTGTAGTTTTGTCACACAACACAATGTCACAGATGTCTCAAGTTTTGAGTGAGCGTGCTGACTGCAGGAATATCCACCAGAGCTGTTGCCAGAGAATTGAACGTTAATTTCTCTGCCATAAGCAACCTCCAATGTCATTTTAACGAATTTGGCAGTACGTCCAACCAGCCTCACAATCGTAGACCAGGTGTAACCACGCCAGTCCAGGACCTCCACATCCGGCTTGAGACCAGCCACCCGGACAGTTGATGAAACTGTGGGTTTGCACAACCAAAGAATTTCTGTACAAACTGTCAGACACCGTYTCAGGGAAGCTCATCTGAGGGATAGTCCTCAATAGGGTCTTGACCTGACTGCAGTCCGGCGTCGTAACCAACTTCAGTGGGCAAGTGTTCACCTTCGATGGCCACTGGCAAGCTGTTCTTCACAGATTAATCCCGATTTCAACTGTACCGAGCAGATGGCAGATGTGTGGGTGGTTTGCTGATGTCAATGTTGTGAACAGAGCGCCCCATGATGGCGGTGGGGTTATGGTATGGGCAGGCATAAACTACGGACAACAAACACAATTGCAGTTTATCAATGTCAATTTGACTGCAGAGATACCATGACGAAATCCTGAGGCCCATTGTTGTGCCATTCATCCACCACCATCACCTCATGTTTCAGCATGATAATACATGGCCTCTGTACACAATTCCTGGAAGCTGAAAATGTCCCAGTTTTTCCATGGCCTCCTTACTCACCAGACATGCCACCCAATGAGCATGTTTTGGATGCTCTGGATTGACATGTACGCCAGAGTGTTACAGTTTCCCCCAATGTCCAGCAACTTCACACAGCCATTGAAGAGGAGTAGGACAACATTCCACAGGCCACAATTAACAGCCTGATCAACTATATGAGATGTCACACTGCATGAGGCAAATGGTGGTCACACCAGATACTGACTGGTTTTCTGATCCACGCCCCTACATTTTTTTAAGGTATCTGTGACCAACAGATGCATATCTGCATTCCCAGTCCTGTGAAATCCATAGATTAGGGCCTAATGAATTTATTTAAATTCCTTTATATGAACTGTAACTCCAACATTTGATAAATTATTGCATATTGCATTTATATTTTTGTTCAGTGTATTTATACCATAGTATACTAGAGTAATTTTTTATGTGAGTGTAAGGCAGCAGGGATATTAGCATTTGTGGRGGACTAAATTATCGATTAGACTGCCAGGAATATACATAATGGAGAGAGCTGATCCTTTTRATGACTAAGAAAAAGATAAACAAAGGACTCAGGAGACTGAAAAGATTGGGCATGGGTTCCCAGATCCTCAAAAAGTTCTACAGCTGTACAAATTGAGAGCATCCTGACCGGTTGCATCACTGCCCTGGTGTAACAGTTGTGCTTCCGTCCCTCTCCTCGCCCCTACCTGGGCTCAAACCAGGGACCCTCTGCACACATCAACAACTGCCTCCCACGAAGCATCGTTAACTATCGCTCCACAAAAGCCACAGCCCTTGCAGAGCAAGGGAAACAACTACTTCAAGGTCTCAGAGCGAGTGACCTCACCGATTGAAATGCTATTAGCGTGCACCCCGCTAACTAGCTAGCCATTTCACACCGGTTACACTGGTATGGCAACTGCTCGGCATCTGACCGTAGTGCCCAGTACATCACTGGGATGAAGCTTCCTGACATCCAGGACCTATATACTAGGCGGTGTCAGAGGAAGGCCCAAAAAATGGTCAAAGACTCCAGTCACCCAAGTCATAGACTGTTCTCTCTGCTACTGCACGGCAAGCGGTACCAGTGTGTCTAGGACCAAACGGCTCCTTAACAGCTTCTACCCCCAAGCTGTAAGACTGCTGAACAATTAATCAAATGGCCACCCGGACTATTTACTTTGACCTCCCTCTTTGTTTTTACACTGCTGCTACTCGCTGTTTATTATCTACGCAGTCACTTTACAAATGACCTCGACTAACCTGTACCCCTGCACATTGACCCCCTGTATATAGCCTCGTTATTGTGTAATTTTCTTATTTTTTTAAACTTTAGTTTATTTAGTAAATAGTTTCTTAACTCTACTTCTTGAACTGCATTGTTGGTTAAGGGCTTGTAAGTAAGCATTTTACGGTAAGGTCTACACCTGTTGTATTCAGCGYATGTGACTAATAAGATTTGATAGAGTTTATGTAGAAGTTTTTTGACATTAGTCATGATTTTCAAACCTTCACATAATAATGATACATTTATTTGCGCCTTTCAAGATACCGACAGACACATTATGTTTCACACTCCTTAAATTGAGACATTTCAGATATATTTCCAATGGAATGTCCCTGGTTCAATATAGTTCAGTTCAACACAATGAAATGTGTTGATAACATCCTGTGGCTAGCTGACTTGTAAAGCCAAGGTCATTCAGTGAAAGCCCTGGTTTAATGAGATGTTTGGGATTGACAAAGCTCACAGGAACCCCCTGGTGGCTGATGACGGTTCATGTGGTGAAGAGAGGGCTGACGATAGCGTGTTGCATGCTGCTAAAACCTYGTTCTACATTGCTCATCATTGCATTTTTGCACCTTGCACTTTTGTACTGTGTTTTTGACAGACTTCTGTATCTATAAAAGATCATTACTCTGTACTGTGGTGAAAATTAAACACTCTATACTGGCAGCTGAGATTGGATCCTAGGATAGGTGTCTCTGTCCATCTATGCTCGGAACTTTAGTAATTTGACAATCCAACAGATTAGTTTTAATCACGCAAACCTGCTTGAAGCTGTGGTTAACCGCAAGAAGTCTGATGGACTGTTTGTCTCAATTGTTTTTAAATGGAGAAAGGACATTCTTTATATACAGTGATTCATCATTCACTTGCCCAAATCAAGTCATGATTCATAACCAACCAGTTTTATGTTATACTGATCGCACTATACAGTTGTCCTTGTTTGATAGAGCTATTGGATATCTTTTAGCGATTCATTGCTAAATATACAATACATTTCTCCAGTCTCTGAAGGACTACAACTTGTGTATCAGCTACATGGTAGATTAAAAAAACATGAGCTGGCGCACACCCTGAATAATAGTTTGTGTGGAGGTGCTGACTAACAGCGAACAAACTATAAACTATCAAAATTAAGAAAGTCGCACACTCCGTGTAATCTCCCAGCAATTTAATGGGTATTAACCAACATTTCGGCATCACTGTGCTTTCTTCAGGTTGACCCTGAAGGCACAGTGATGCCGAAACGTTGGTTAATACCCATTAAATTGCTGGGAGATTACACATGGAGTGTGCGACTTTATTTTGATAGTTTATATCAGCTACATGGTGACATTCAACCATACATGTTTCAACCGGAATATAGCGAAAAGGATTCGAGACAAAGAGTTGGACTTTGCTAACGCTAGAAGCTCAGCTACAGCCGATGCCAGGACCAAGAGGCCAGATGACCGATATGGCGCCTATTTAATAAAGTTAGCCCACTGGCTAACTTTAGTTTATCTACTGAAACGCATATTATGTGTTGCTGGCTAACATACTATTGTGTTACAGTGGTGGGGGAAATCCAATTATTTTTTATACTTGCTAACTTAGCTAGGTAGCTAGCTAAGTTGGGTAAACAACTACCGGTAGTCATATCTACAGTGCCTCTGCAAAGTATTCAGACCCCTTGACTTTTTCCACATTTTATTACAGCCTTATGCTGAAATGAATTCAATTGTTACACCCCCCCCCCCCCCCTCTCAATACCCCATAATGACAAAGCAAACAGTTTATTTATTTATTTTTGATAATTTACAAAAAATAACAGAAATATCACATTTACATAAGTATTAAAGATCCTTTACTCAGTACTTTGTTGAGGCACCTTTGGCAGCAATTACAGCATTGGGTCTTCTTGGTTATGATGGTACAAGCATGGCACACCTGTATTTTGGGGAGTTTTTCCCCCATTCTTCTCTGCAGATCCTGTCAAGCACTGTCAGCTTGGATGGGTAGCGTGGCTGCACAGCTATTTTCAGGTCTCTACAGAGATGTTTGATTGGGTTCAAGTCCAGGCTCTGGCTGGGCCACTCAAGGACATTTAGAGACTTGTCCCGAAGCCACTCCTGCACTGAACTGTGCTACACTATTAATAAAAAACAAAATGGATGTTACATTTACCATATAACATTGTTGTTGAATACCCAGTAGCATTAAATAGTGTACACTACCCTGTATTTTTGATTTTGACATATGTTTTATGCTACAGAGCCCTATACAGCTTATATAAATATCTTCTGTGAATCCATAAAGGCAGACAAATTAAGAAGATTGATATAAAATATCCATATTTATTTTATAGTGGTTCTACATGGTCTTATGCTGCGCCACACAAACTGCATTTACACAGGCAGACCAATTCTGATATTTTTCCCATTAATTGGCCTTTTCAGAACTGATCTGATTGGTAAAAAGACCAATTTGTGAAAAAAATATCATAATTGGGCTACCTGTGTAAACGCAGCCATAGTCYTTTATCTGGCTTTGGTACACTGGCAGTGGTGTTCAGCATGGTAGGCTGGGGAAGCTGAGACTCTGTGCTTATGGCGAATGGTCTTGTCCTGTCTGCGGTGAACGGTCAGGTGGATAAGACTCTGCCGAAAGTGGTGGAGGGCTTTTCTTAAACACATTTGGTCCTCTTGCAGAATATTTGCTGGTACTGCAAGTCCCCTGTCAAGACATGGTTGTGATGTTAGCATTTTTTATTTTTGGAAGGGATGTAGGGTAACACGCMTTTGTCGGTAAAGGTGTCAACCAAATGGGACCGGCTAGCGTATTGTTAAGGGCCAATGAGGGAACATTGGGAGCTGCTTTTGAGAGGAAAGATCAGTCAACCAAGTGAATGGGCTGGGGGGCTAAAGAATGTGTGAAAAGTCTTAGGAGGGCAATTCTTACACAGGGAGTTTGATGATAAACAACAATACATTTACTTTCTAAGCCAGCATTTCCTAACTCAGTCCTGGGAACCCCAAGGTGTAAGCTTTGGTTTTTGCCATAGCATGACACAGCTGATTAAAATAACCAAAGCTTGATGAAGATTTCATTATTTGAATCACTTGTATAAGTGCTAGGGCAACAACCAAAACATTCACCCATTCGGATCCCCAGGACCAAGTTTAGRAAACGATGGTCTAAGCACCAACCTGCAAAACCAAAAACCCCTTCCTCATCTCAAAGTACTGTCTGTAAACCTCCCCCAGCCCATTGACAGATCATTCTGGTCAATAGTAGCCCTTTGCAGGGGCTTTTTGTAGACATGTCTGTGTACTGTGTTTTGAGAATCTGCTGAGAGAAGAATGAAGTGGTTGTGTTATTACTGTTGTAGTCTTGATTTTATACCTTTCAGTGTCCCTTGCTGGTTTCTGTCCCAAAATCTTGTTGTGCTCCATAACCTTAAGGTGTGTCTGCTCCCTCRTGCTTGTGTACTCAAAATGACAACACTTTGGGGGTATGCTTCAGCAGGGGACCATAGAATAACTCCAGATAACCTGAGTTTTACAAAGAGAAAAGGTTAAAAAAGGGGGTTGGTAGCCTAGTGGTTAGAGCTTTGGGCTAGGAACCGAAAGGTTGCTAGATCGAATCCCGAGCTGACAAGGTAAAAATCTGTCGTTCTGCCCTTGAACAAGGCAGTTAACCCCATAACACAAACCAAACAAAATCTACCAAATTCATGTTAATACCATGTGTACTTTAAAATTGAGCTCTCTTATTTATCAGCTTGTAAATACTTTTGCCAACTTGCCTTCACCTGCAGAGTTGGAAGCCGATTCTGTACCACCTAAAACAAAATGCACAACAATACACAATTTAACCACCCCACTAATTGTACTGATCTCTATTAGCCTGGCAAGTTAACTATACCTAACATGGACATTTCAATATTGTCTGCTAACTAGYTTCATTGAGTTTGTCAGCAAAATTTCTATCCAGCTGAGACTGGATGACAACCAACCATAGACGATTACACACATGCAATACTGCTAACGTTACCAACACACAGTGTGAGTTAGTTATTTCGACAGTTCACCTCCCGGGTGGCGCAGTGGTCTAGGGCACTGCATCGCAGTGCTAGCTGYGCCACCAGAGTCTCTGGGTTCGCGCCCAGGCTGGGCTGGGTTCGCTCCCAGGCTCTGTCGCAGCCGGCCGCAACCGGCTGTTGTATAGCGTCGTCCGGGTTAGGGAGGGTTTGGCCGGTAGGGATATCCTTGTCTCAGTATGTAAAAAATAAAAAATAATAATGTAATAAAAAAAATAAAAAAATAAAAAGCGTCTGCTAAATGACTAAATGTAAAATGTAATTCTATTCTTACTAAAGGAGTGTTTTCCAGGCAAGGGGAAATAAATAGTTACCAGATCGAGCTAATCTTATTTGCTAAAATGATGTAGTTTACGTTGGTCAAAGATAGAACAAACATGTTTACTCTGCTGAAGGTAGTTACCAGTCTAGCAGTGACTACCATGGCATAGGCGAAATTGATTGACAGTGTGCATACTAAAACAGATAGCTAACGTTATGATTTAGCTGATGGCTTCCAGAGTCCTATAGTATATACAGCACTGTAACGTCAGCTAGCTAATTTAGCTAGTCCAGCAAGGCTAGTTAATAATAGGTTACCTCTTATCGAGAATCTTCCATTTTGTTGTGAAGGGAAAAAAATCGATGGTATCGCATCACTTCTCAGCTGTCGTCGAAATCGATTCCCCAACAGTTCAGCCTGAAAACACCTATGATAATCTTTGGTCACCGTAATGCGCGCCATCATTCTCGATAGCCGCAAGCCACTGACAGCATCGGGGGAAATCTCTGGTAGGTAGCACGGTGAAAGATAACTCATKTTCGCTCGTTTGTAATTAGCACAGAACACCACACAGGCGTAATGACAAACGTAAGTGACAAACAGGTCTACGGAAGTTCTGAGATTGCTGTGTTGTTCGTCAGTACACAAAGCCATCATTTTTAGTTTGTCGGCACTACCTTAGCGGGCGGTTTACTATGACTTCGTGGTTTACTATGAGCAGACAAATACACAGGAGGAWGTCGAAACTTCCWGATTCTACCAGTGAAATTAAAATGTGTTAGTTCTAGCTTGTGGTTTGGATAACTGTGATGTTTATGATAAAAACGTAATGTTGTTAATATAGTAATGACCATATGCCGTGGTGAAGCCAGGGTGAAATTCCCTTTTAACCAATCTGTCTCCAAATGGAGTAGGAGCATAGAAAGATGCTCAGATAAGCCGTGCATTTTGATTTTATTTATCAAACTGATTGCTTTAATATAAAACAATAAAAAACATATATTGGTATTCAAATTGCATTTTAAAATACTATGTTGAAAAATGAGCATCAACCTCTACTGGGTATATGAAATTGCACTGCAAGTTCAATATTGCAGTTATGTAATTTAATTGAGTACAGCCTGGCACCAGACAATTTTTTTTTATTATTCAGACTAATAGGACAAGTACCTCAGGGGTCCAGTCGAGGGTAATGCTACCCAAATGACATTGTGGTGAGAAATTCCATCATTGCATGCACAGCAAATATATTTTGGCTATTTGTTATCTAATATTAAAAACTGATAGAAGTTTGTGACCAGAGGCAATGTGTTTTATTGAAATGATTTACCTGTTGTAGAAAGGCAACAAATTTGCACATGAAGTCCCCAAATACCCATCCAGGGAGCGGGTAGAGAGTGGCTGTGAACGGGACACAACACACCAGGAAGATGATGTCTGTGGCAGCCAAGTTAGCTGTAGAAATAAGCTCAGTTAGAAGGGAACTCATTCATTTCTTACTGATTAACACACTTTTGCAACATAAAATAACCATTTGAACATTTGAGTCATAAAGCTATTAATTTGGATAAATACCTTGTTGTGTTAAAGAGTCAAAGGCATGTCACCAAGTATTTTGGCATTGGCATCGAAGAGCTAATTTATTTCACAAAAATCAGATAGCTAAATACACATGGGTCGGGGCGTACTGCAGTATTTCTTTCTGAAATGATGAACGATATCATTGTTTCACTGTCATGGAGTAGTCTTATCACTGCAGGTGGACAGGACCTGCTGGGCTTGAGCGTTGCCACCCATGGAGATATTAGTCAGTCATGTCAAACACACACGCACAAACACACACACAGACATTTGCGCACATCACGTGCACTCACACAAACATGCATGTTGATGCCATCATTGTTATTTATAAGCACAGAGATAATAATGCTGTCCACCTTCATGGTTAATTCATCATATCTCAACATGAACTCCATTGATGTATCACGTCTCCACTCCACACATGCATTTCCAATGTCAAACAAGATCCATTATTTTGTATAGACACATGATCCCTATATTTAATATTTAGTCTGTATGTATACAGTACTATATAGGTACATTCACCAGCCTATAGATAAGGTTACTATCGACAATATTAATTTACAGACATCAACATAAAAAGACAAATACAGTCATTAAGGCTGAATGGTTATACAGGCATCATTAGTCCTAGTTTACAGTGGAAATAAACAATTTCTCTGGGCAACATACTTTACATAACATTGACTGTGACAGTAACACACAAAGAACAAGTTTCATGACAATCCACAAGAATAATGATGTTCAGGGTATTATAAATGGAAAAACCTTTGTAACTGTGAGGGAAACCTTTTGGTCTTGCTTACCTATGTAGAAGTTGGTGGCAGTCCTCATCTGCCTGTGTTTGGAGATTACATAGATTACCAGAGAGTTCCCGATGAGCCCCACCAGCATGATGAGAGCGAAGAAGAGAGGCACCAGCCAGGCGTCCGTCAGGAATGGGTGCTCCCCCTCCTCCGGATTCTCCAGAGAAGCATTCAACTCAGACGCATTGAACCACATCAGGACTGTAGAATTCCACACGTCTGGAGGGAACATCTTGATGTGTGAAAAGAAGTCGAAGATCTTCAAATGTAGCCTTGGGGTGATAACTTGTGTATATAAATCCCTTTTAACTACTGAAAATGAAAATTATATCTGTCCAGATAACATTGGGGAGTCATAAAGGCTCAGGTGGTGATGTGTTCTTAGGAGTCCCTAGATCTGTCTATGGTAAGAATGTCTATGGTTAGAATGAGTCTGACTGTAGAGTAGACTTCTGTTGAGCTCACACTCACAGTGGTGTTTCCAACCTCGTTGCAAAAGCTGCCTCCTAAACTGCTTCTACTCAAGGACGAATTCCCGTTGGCTTTATACTGAGCAGGGACGCACGTGGAAACTGCCTGATTGTCGAATAAATAGGTGATGTCAGGTCTCCTAGCAACATTTTCCCTATCCAGAGTTTGGTACCTCATACACTCTGCTTTCAATGTAGTCAGAAGCTGTCTTATCATATGGTATCGATTATATCCATAGTAAATATAAGAAATACAAATGACGTGTTCTGTGAAAATGCATTCAGCGTGCATCAAGTTAAATTCACAGCCAAACAAAGCATTTGAATCATGGATAAGCAACACTTACAGTTAAATTGGAAGATACAATTCAATTATGAAGCTTGTTATCAGACATTTACCTGTGAATAATGATAGTAAATATAATTTTACTGCAATTCAATTGGATGTTGTACTGTACAGGTACATCCATAGAAATTAGCATTACCACAGGTTTCGTCATGTTATATTGATATGGTATGTCATCATGAAATTAGCATTGAGGTATGCATTCTTTTTTCAGGACAAATACTCTCCTCCCTTACAGAAAAAGTCCTACAGGAATCCTGCACGAAAAATCTTGCGGAATATACACTGAACAAAAATATAAACGCAACATGTAAAGTGTTGTACCCATGTTTCATGAGCTGATATTATCATGACTCAGGATATGACCCAGATGCAGACACGGGAGGCGGATAGTACAGTTCTCAGATGATTTATTAGAAACACGAGGCAGGCAAGGGCAGGTCGAAGGCAGGCAGAGGTTCATAATCAGGTCAGAGTCAGGCAGGTACAGGACGGCAGGCAGGCTCGGGGTCAGGGCAGGCTGAGGTTCATAATCAGGTCAGAGTCAGGCAGGTACAGGACGGCAGGCAGAATGGTCAGAACTGGGAAAAACTAGGAAACAGAACTAGAGCAACAGGAAGGCGGGAAAGAACGCTGGTAAGACCTGACAAGACAAGAAGAACTGGCAACAGACAAACAGAATACACAGGTATAAATACACAGGGGATAATGGGAAGGTGGGCGACACCTGGAGGGGGGTGGAGACAAGCACAAAGACAGTTGAAACAGATTAGGGTGTGACAGAAATAAAAGATCCCAGAAAGTTTCCATACGCACAAAAAGCTTATTTCTCTCAAAGTTTACACTCAAATTTGTTTACATCCTTGTTAGTGAGCATTTCTCCTTTCCCAAGATAATCCATCCATCTGACAGGTGTGGCATATCAAGAAGCTGATTAAACAGCATTATCATTACACAGGTACACCTTGTGCTGGGGACAATAAAAGGCCACTCTAAAATGTGCAGTTCTGTCACACAACACAATGCCACAGATTTTGAGGGAGCATGCAATTGACATGTTGAATGCAGGAATGTTCACCAGAGCAGTTGCCAGAGAATTGATTGTTCATTTCTCTACCATAAGCCGCCTCCAACATCGTTTAAGAGAATTTGGCAGTACATCCAACCAGCCTCACAACCGCAGGCCATGTGTATGGCGTCGGGTGGGTGAGCAGTTTTCTGATGTCAACTTTGTGAACAGAGTGCCCCATGATAGCGGTGAGGTTATGGTATGGACAAGCACAAGCTACGGACAACGAACACAATTGCATTTTATTGATTGGCAATTTGAATGCACAAATATACCGTGATGAGATCATGAGGCCCATTTATTTAGGTATCTGTGACCAACAGATGCATATCTGTATTCCCAGTCATGTGAAATCCATAGATTAGGGCCTAATTTATTTATTTCAATTGACTGATTTCCTCATATGAACTATAACTCAGTAAAATCTTTGAAATTGTTGCATGTTGCTTTGATATTTTTTTTCTTCTCATGTTTATATCCTGCAGGAATAGGAAGTCCTGCAGGATATCCCACAGGATTTTCAGCACCACTTTCCTGTAGGACAATTCCTGCAGGATCTTGTAGGAATCATGCAGGTAGTGCTTCAGGAAAACAATCCTACCAGAATCCTGGAGATAGTCCTCAAATATATCCTGCAGAATCTTTTCATGAAGGACTACCTGCAGGAATTGTCCAAAATCCTGTGGGATATTCTGCAGGTAAAATTCCTGCAGGTAATTCCACAAGATTTTCAGGGCCATTTCCATTCCTCATCCTTCAGAGAATTCCCTGTTAGACAATCCACATTCTTTCAAAAGATTGGAGAGAAAGCATAAGATATCATTGCATGGCCATGTTATTATTCAATGCAGCAACAGTGGATGTTTTTGATTGTCCATTTCACCAGCACTGCATAAAACATGATTCAAAGGAGAAAGAAAATATGAGATTGAATAAATATGGTAAAAGCATATTTTGTAACAAGAGTGAGAGTAATAAAATATCAAAATCCTGCAGGTTTCAGTTCTGCAGGATTCCTGCAGGAATTGTCATGTTTGTACAGGATTTTTAACATTTCTGCAGGACAAGTCATACTTCTGCTGGAGTCCTGCAGGAGCATCAGGGACATTTCCTGCAGAATTTTGTCAATCCTACAGGATTCCGGCAGGACACCTTCACAATTCCTTCACAAAGGGTTGAATTCCTGCATAACTTTTTTGTAAGGGCTGCCAGGTGATAGGCTAAAGTATGTCTCCATTGTAAAACCACATGGCTTCTCCCTCCAGCATGTCAAGCTCCATACTAAAGTAAGGCTTTACATTTTAAAAAGAGTTAACCCGAGTTTAAGGTGCTGAGCTGTTCTGAAGTTCACCAGAAGCTGAAACACGTTTGTATTCATGATCTGTCATAGCGCCTGATCCTTGTCAACATTTGGAATGCAGTAGGTGGTTAAACTTTAAGATACAGGGAGCACAGCCTCGGTGTTAACAAGGCTGCCTGGGGTTCACAATCCTCAGAGAGCTGAAACAAAAACCCACAGTCACTGTTAATTTACAGCAAGAACACTCCGGCCTATTTTTGGGGAATTAGGTAAGGATTCTTTCGATATAGCACTAAAACATATAATACAATTGGTTAAATGCACATTGGTGTGAAAAATAATACTGTAAAAAGGTGATGTTTTTCTCTTTAATTCCACTTTGTGTTCGGTTTCTCATAAGCAAAAAAGTGTTATGTTTTCAATGACAGGGAAATATAAATGTTCTCAATTTCTCTCCTGTCAGACATGAACGATTTGTGATTGTGGGGACATATTTTGCCCCATCATGTATAAGAGTTGAAACTACTCATGCTGTTGGATAACAATCATCTCTCAGCATGTTCTTTAATGAAGTCTGATTTAATTACCATACTGTGAAATCTTTCTTCTCTCCAGCAACATTCAATTGGCTTTGTTAGCATGAAACCAAAACTATAAACCCAGTCTCACAGCCTATAAAACAAATATAACTGTGTTAAAAATAAAGAAAATGTGACTCAACTGTCTCAGTGGAGCATAAGTAAAGTGAAAACTCAGAGAATGTGTGTGGGAAGCTTCATACAGTCTCTTAGCAACCAATGTAAGCGGGTATGTGTGTTGATAGTCTACATGCAGAATGGTGTGTTTGATGACAAAATGTGAAGAGCTCCAAAATCAATGTATTTTCCTTACTTATAGTCCAACGGTGTTCTTTAATAACCAGGTTAGAATTGTGCTAGATCAACAAGCATTGACTGCTATTCTTCCCTCAATACACTCATGTACATCTGTGTTCAGACCAGTGGAGGCACTTCAGAGGAGAAAGGGGAGGACCATCCTCAGTGAATTTCATACAAATAAAAATTGCTAAACATTTTAAAGTTATCCTTTTTAGATAAAATTACACTAAATATATCCACGTTACCAAATAATTGATTAAAACACACTGTTTGCAATTAAGGTCTACCGTAGCCTCAGCAGCACTCTGTAAGGTAGCACCATGGTGTAGCCAGAGGACAGCTAGCTTCTGTCTTCCTCTGGGTACATTGACTTCAATTCAAAACCAAGGGGGCTCATGGTTCTCAACCCCTTCCCTAGACTTACCCAATAATTATGACAACTTCCAGAGGACATCCTCCAACCTATGAGAGCTCTTGCAGCATGAACTGCCATGTTGTCCACCCAATCAAAGGATCAGAGAATGAATCTAGTACTGAAAGCATAAACTACAGCTAGCTAGCACTGCAGTGCATAAAATGTGATGAGTAGTTGAAGCAAAGAGAGTGAAAGACAATAGTTGAACAGTTTTGAACAAATTAATTTATTCAAAAATTAAGGAGAAGCAACAGAGAGAGAGAGCTAAAAGTGCAGCAAGGTAGTTTAGCCTACTCAAACAGCCGGCTCAAACAGAGGGATGCTATGTTAGCTAGCTGGGTATGACTATCCAACACAACACTGGAACTCTTCCAAGTCAAGGTAAGCTTTTGGTTTTACTAATTTATTGCCACCGGAGTAACTGCTAAATTGCTTACTGACTGTACACTGTAACGTTACTGCATGATTGTAGCAGGTTTACTAACGTGTTAGTTCTATTAGCTACGTTGACAATGACGTTACGTTAACTAATATGGTGACATTCAATGTAGGCTGTGTGTAGCAGTTATGATATGGTTATGCTTGGAAAGTTTTTTTTAACCTGGTCACATAAAGCTGATGTGTTGTGCATTGAAGTCCATAAACGAAGAGAAARGGTGAGAGGAGAGTGCATAGATGCGAGAAGGAATACAACGTGACTGCTATGAAAGTGAACTGTGTTTACAAGTGATCAGGGATGTATTCATTCTGCCGATTCTGTTAAAAAACGTTTCTTAAACAGATTCAAACGGGACAAAACGGGGATAAACATACCTGAATTTGTCAAATAGAAACTCTCATTTGCAACTGTTGGACTAATGATTACACCCTATTTTTTTTTCTCTCAACCTATGTGCACCTACACTGTAAACTTTAATTCATAGGTTAGGTTGTAGCAACCTCTAGAGAAAACTTGAGTATCATGTACAGTGGCGATCCGTCATTCAGGGCAGGTAGGAAGAGCCCCACCTGTTTAGATAAAAAAATATATATGTATATATACACAGTATATACACTGTATTTTTTTTTGCCTGTTTTGCATGTTATTTTGGCATTAATACGTGCCACATATCAGTTTGCAAACAATGTAAAAAAGTATGTATTGAGTTAATAAAGCTGTATACAAACATGGTCTCTTTTTTGCTTTCTTGAGTAAGGCAGCTCCAAAATGCAGGTGTTTCAGCCTAGGTTAGTGCTTTCTGTGTTGGAGGTGCATCCAGCGGAAAATACAGTAGGGGTTGGTAGGGGTTGGTAATCTTCTCTAGTTGTGCCGTGATTGGCTCAGTGTTCTGTCACTCATGGGGACACTACATCACCGCAAAATCTACAGGGAGAGCTAGAAAGCCATAGATTTACATTAGAAGTGCCTATCCAAGAAGGCTCAAGGTCATTGGCCACAGATAAAATGACATCAAATCACGTTATATCTACCGTAGCTTTGATTGGACTGGACATATTTTCAAAATCTTAGCTAGACAAGAGTCATCGTCATGAATTACATCGGCAATCTACTGGCAAATCCACAGCACAACAACGGTGAGTCCACCGATTCCAAAAATGTATTGTTTGCTGCTGCATAAATGATGTAATATGTCAGGGAGATATTTATAGTGTATCTAAGAAAGTAATACTAAGTGTATGTTGTGTAGTAAGCTGTTAGTAGCCCATGTGCCTCACCCTAATAATTTGGTCCCTTTCCCCCTCATAATTTAGCCTCCTGTTCTGACTTGGTGGTGCACATGTAGCCTATAGCCTGTTAGAGAAATGTCATCATCGACTATTGAAAGAGCTTTTACTGTCTGCTTATATGCCCCGTTTATTTATCCTACAGTTCTGACTTGGTGTCATCCACTTCACCCGTTTCCTCGAGTTTCTTTTTTGTGAAGAAGAAGGATGGAGGTTTGCGCCTGTGCATTGATTATCGAGGTCTAAATCAAATCACGGTGAGGTACAGTTACCCGCTACCTCTTATCGCCAGAGCGATTGAGTCAATGCACGGGGGGTGGGCGCACTTCTTCACAAAAGCCGCGCGTCAAGGGGGGGGGGGTACTGTCACGACTACTGCCGAAGTCGGCTCCTCTCCTTGTTCGGGCGGTGTTTGGCCGGTGTTTTGGCGGTCGACGTCACCGGTCTTCTAGCCATCATCGATCTATTTTTCATGTTCCATTTGTTTTGTCTGGTTGTCATCACTCACCTGGTTTCAATTCCCTAATTACACGTTGTAWATGTTCCCTCTGTTTTCCCCCATGTCCTTGTCGGTAATTGTTTATTGTAAGTACGTGTGCTTTATGTGACTGGTGCGATACGGGTTTTGTGCCCATGTGTTTTTGTTACTTTTGTATGCCGGTAGTTATGTACATTAAACGGCTCCGGTTATTTACCAAGTTCTGCTCTCTTGCGTTTGACTTCCATGCCACCAGTTACGCACCCCTGACAACACAAGTAATCCCATTCTAGCAGAGTAGGTTTGAAATGCATCATCTGGTGTTCTATACTCTCAGTGCATGTTTTTTGTCCAAATACAAATGGAGACTGAATTGCAAACTCCTCACATAGACAAAGAAATGAAGCCATTCAGGATGAGTGAACAGCAAATAAATGTCGACAAAATATGACATGGCATATAATTGGATGAGTTTTCAACTAGTGATTTGCCTTTGCAACAAAAAATATTGGTCAATCACATGACACAGAGCCATCGAATTGCTATAATTGAGATGTGTGTTTTCAAAATCTCCCACTATACATGGAAGAAAGAGCTCTAAAGGAAGTTCATTGACGAGGAGAAGAACAATTAGTGAACTATTACTTTAGCATACAGTTCAATAGTACATCATGATGACTAATGAAGTAAAGTGAAATGAGTAAACATGGGGGAAATTAGATAACATGTTATTTTACTCAGTGAAGCATTTAGGAGATGTCAAGTAAGTAGACTAACTATTTCCGATAGAAAATGATTGTTCAAGGCCCTCATGTTCTCAACATTTAAGCAGGTGCAAGTCAGAGAACAAAACATGTACAAACTGCATCTGGGATCCGCTTCTTATTTCAAGAGCCGTCCCTAAATAAACACAAAGCAAAGCATGTAAGTACAAGAAGGCCTGATCAACAGATCTCATATTGGGAACACTCCAGTGCCACTTAAGCAGTGAGAACTTCACTTTTCAGCTTTCATATTAGCAGTTTGCACACAGATAAGAGAAGTTGCATGTCTGGAAATACCGTATGTGGTGACGAACTGCCTCATTTATTTGATCTGACCAGGATTCTATTGTCCCCTCTGCATTCATTATGATAAGTATAAGACTAATACATTACACAACAGATTGGTCTTATGCATGTGGTTTTTATAATAAAACATGTTTTCAGAGACTGTTGGTCTCAGATATAGCATGAAGCAGTTTATTCATTTCTTCAAATTCATGGGAGAATATTTGTGGATTAAATAAGGGACGGACAAAATATGGAACAATATATGGACGTCATTCTCATCTGCCAACATCAATGTATGTGTAACGGCTTTCTTCCTGGGATGAAGGAGAGGACCAAAACGCAGCGCGGCTAGTGTTCAACATGTTTAATAAAGAATAATAATGTGAACACTACAAGCTACAAAACAATAMATGTGAAAACCGRAAACAGTCCTATCTGGTGCAGAACACAAAGACAGRAAACAATCACCCACAAACCAACAGTGCAAACAGGCTACCTTAATATGGTTCCCAATCAGAGACAATGACAAACACCTGCCTCTGATTGAGAACCATATTAGGCCAAACAACAAACCCAACATAGAAACAYAAAACATAGAATGCCCACCCAGCTCACGTCCTGACCAACTAAACAAAGACTAAACAAAGGAAATAAGGTCAGGAACGTGACAGTATGAACATCATACTCATGTGCAACAGCGCACATGTTGGGGACTGAACAGCACATGCTGGTACAAAACAAGGCCTGAACATTAATAATAATATAGGTATTTATACTACATTCTTAGAAAAAAAGTTGCTATCTAGAACCTAAAATGGTTCTTCGGCTGTCCCCATAGAAACTTTGGAAGAACCTATTTGGGTTCCATGCAGAACCCTTTCCACAGAGGGTTCTACATTGAACTCAAAAGGGCTCTACCTGGAACCAAAAAAGGTTCTCCTATGGGGACAGTGTATCTGTACGCTGTAGTAACTTACTTCTGAAATCTACAGTACAGAACATGAAAGCTGGGGGGTTATGCTAGCCATAAATAATGTAGAGCATGTACTCAGTCCCCATGGTCATATTTCAAAAGCAAACAGTAGCTATTGGGAATGTTTAATGAGGCTTCATATCAAAATAGCTTTTCCTCATTGTTTCAGGTCGTCTTTCACATCGTAGTGTTTATGTTCCAAGAGGCTTCTGTGAAGAAGAGATATCGTTAACAAACAAGACTTAAAGAAGGGGAAGGTTTATAATGTTCAGGTTCTAGAGTTTGCATGGAAAATGTGATAACATATTTTAATTGTATCTCTTTTTCCAGCTGGTGTTGTTGTCTCTTATCAATGACAGGTCAAAAACTCTTCCCCTCACACATTTTTTATCAAGCAAGTGATATGATGATGATGATTATAGACGGGACAATAGTCGCGGCTATTATAGACATTGGTTGAAGCTCAGTGTTAAATTCAAATCTCCCTGCCATCACATCTAAGACAACATGACACCAATCTCAATGAAAATTCGCAAATCAACTTGATTGGAGGTACACAACACACTCCCCACCTCTCGTCATGAGCAGTCCGGCTGTTAGAGAACCACATACCAGATWTTTTAACAGGGTCATTAGCAATTGATTTTAAAGAGTATTTMTTGCGCCTACCTAGATCAAATTCTAGACGTCGGATTAAAATGAGACTATAGCGTCATTAAAGTGACCRTTGGACTTGTCGGATTGACTAAATTTGTAGGTGCAACAGTTTATTAAATGTAAACGTATTTATCGTTCTCACGTGCTCATTTCTGTCTGTTAAGAACCAACGATGTGCTACCTTTTCGTAGCATTTCTGACAATGCGGACATATTTTTTTTTAACACTGGTCGGTTGCTAAGCAACAAGAGCTGCTTGCACCATGCTGCCAGTCAGAAKAAGTGTACAGTGGATTCGGAAAGTATTCAGACCCTTTAACGTATTCCACATTTTATTACATTACAGCCTCATTCTAAAATTGATGAAATCTGTAACRGCAGCCTTCCTCCTCTTCGTCTGAATACAGGGATCGGACCAAGACGCAGCGTAGCTCGTGYTCAACATGTTTAATTACAAACGAAACTGTGAACACTTACAACAATTACAAAATAACAAAACGTGGCAAACCRAAACAGCCYKATCTGGTGCAGAGAAAACACAGAGACAGGAAACAACCACCCACAATCCCCAACACAAAACAAGCCACCTATATATCATTCCCAATCAGAGACAACACAAAACATCTGCCTCTGATTGAGAACCATATTAGGCCAAACATAGAAACAGACAAACAAGACACACAACATAGAATGCCCACCCAGCTCACGTCCTGACCAACACTAAAACAAGCAAAACACACAAGAACTATGGTCAGAACGTGACAAAATCTTATTTTTTCCCTCGTCAATCTACACACAATATCCCATAATGACAAATCAAAAACAGTTTTTTTTTTAAATGTTTGCAAATTTATTCAAAATAAAAACTGAAATATTACATTTACATAAGTATTCACACCCTTTACTCAGTACTTTGTTGAAGCACCTTTGGCAGTGATTACAGCCTCAACTCTTCTTGGGTATGACACTGCAAGCTTGGCACACCTGTATTTGGGGAGTTTCTCCCATTCTTYTCTGCATATCCTCTCAAGTTCTGTCAGTTTGGATGGGGAGCGTCGCTGTACAGCAATTTTCAGGTCTCTCCAGAGATGTTAGATCCGGTTCAAGTCCGGGCTCTGGCTGGGCCACTCAAGGACATTCAGAGACTTGTCCCGAAGCCACTCCTGCTTTGTCTTGGCTGTGTATTTAGGGTCGTTGTCCTGGTGGAAGATGAACCTTCGCCCCAGTCTGAGGTCTTGAGCGCTCTGGAGCAGGTTTTCATAAAAGATCTCGCTGTACTTTGCTCTGTTCATCTGCTCTCCAATAATCCTGGACTTRATGCCCTTCAGTCCACGTTAAAAAGGTTGATTATTTTTAAATACTATTAATACTTAATCATAAAGTTGATCTGCTAGCTAACACAGAGGACGKATTTGTGTATTGCTATGCAGCTATGTTGGAGGCTCAGACACYGAGACAGCAGTGCAAGTAACTTAGGCCTATGTGTCGCTAATATTGTAAGTCTGATTAGGCCAATGGAGTATTTTATATTTAGCTAGTATATGTAGAATATRTATATTTTGTTGTAATGAATGTTGGTTTTTAAATGGCTGGATTGCTAAATTAGCTACGTGTTCGCTTGTTAACGTTCTTTAGCCGCACACCCCGGCCATAGCCACAGTGAACAACGGCGTCTTGTATTATTTTTTACAGCCCTGCTAGTTACATAAAGGTGACTTATTATCGAGGAGTACAGACGTCAAACATGTTTTTGTATTTTTAGGCAAAACAACAACTGAAGGTCTAAAACTTTAGGCAGGCTGGCTGGCTAGCTATAATTTCAATGCTACCTAGCCTTAGCTGCGCTAGCTCGTGATTAGCATGAAAACATTTACAAAGCTCACTAAGCTCATTTGACCTAGGACAACCCTGTTAAAACTTTGCTAATATCTACAACATATCAGCTTTCCAACAGCACAGATATTAATTTTGAATACTCTTTGAAATATTAATATTTCATCTAAGCCTATGATGTAGAAATGAACAACTTCAAACATAAACCAGGGACGTTAACATTAGTCCTATGACACTGTTTGAACAGGAATCTCAGTCCCATCCATGGTCTCTATTTTCACAAAACTGTCGTCTTGCAGAATGGAAACCATGCAGTGTCATGTTTGCTCCCGCTCTTCCCTTCCCATGGCGCTTGAGGGCGCCAGATTACCCTGCATCACACGCTCCTGCCATCCATCACCCACACCTGCCTTCCCTCGTCACTCGCATCAGCGTTAATGGACTCACCTGGACTCACTTATTACATGTTAATTTCCTCCCCTATATTTGTCTGTTCCCTTGCTCTGTTCCCTGCTGCTGCATTGATTGTTTCTTGTCTAAGTTTTTGTTTGCTGACGCTGTGCTTGTCTCGTTATATGTCCGTCATTTATTAAATGTTACTCCCCGTACCTGCTTCGTCTCTCCAGCGTCATTTTGCGTGACATGCAGATGAGCCTTGAGTGGGCTAGGGGGAGGCTGATAAATGTTGGGTGTGGTTGGGTTTACTGTTTTTTTGTTGTTTTTTTTTTCACTCTTCGTTCTCCTGCTGCCCATTCTATTCGTTCTTGGTCAACATTTCTATTTATGTCTTGGCTTTAAAATCCAATATTTAAAAACATTACTTGGCCACAATTTGTGACAGTTACTATAATTTAAAAGTGTTTTTAGGGGGTGGGGGTGGGCTGGGTCACAATACATTAAGTAGCCTAAACACAGTGTATTATTGTTACAGCCAGTTACAGTTATGGGCTCCTCGGGCTTGGAGAGGAGCTAGAGGTGCACCTTGTTATGCAATCACTCAAGAGCAACTGAGGTATCTGATGTCCTGTGCTTTCAGTGTGTCTCAGATGGCAGATATTCTACATGTGTCCCGATCGACAGTCAAATGTCGTCTAAGGCCAGTTGTGCTTGGGAGTAATGCTATAAACTACAGACTTTAGATGCATGGTTTCCAGTTTCTTACCAATCAAACAATTTAGAATGACTACAATCAAGACAGGACTTTAAAATGACAATGATGCTATGCATTACCTCATCCCTGTCCATTGAAGTGTCTGGGAAAAAAGTAACAATCTGTCACATGCACCGTTAAATTCTAACATGTCAGACTTGGCTCTGGATGAAAAGATTAAAGACTTGGTGGCTGGGAACGACAAACATGGACCGGAGGCTGTTCGATCACAATTAAGGGCTCTGGGTGCAGAGACGCAGAGTGAGGGACAGCATGCTTCGTGTTATCCCGAGGGCGGCTGCCCTCAGAGCCATGTCGCAGAGGCTGCATAGAAGGTCATACCGTGTTGCTGGACCAAACTCGTTATGGTACCTTGATGGAAACCCCAAACTGATAAGGTAGATGTATCTTTGTGATAGACACAATTATCTGTCACTGGTGAGAAGTTGTACATTGTAACATCTCAAATTGTTCATCAACAACTTGTTCATCAACAACTAACAGTTCAGTAAGCGATGGCCCTTGATACCATATGTCACTCATGTGGATAATAATTGGTTTATTGTGTTTCTGCTACTTCTGTGATTGATAGAATATCTGCATCGTGAAATTAACAAACATGCTTATATTGAGGACACACGGAGGTAAAAACAGTTGGAGAAAAGTATTTGTGCCTAAGTGTGAACAACAGGAGAGTCTGTCCTCTTGACTCATCAAGATAAACGTGGTTCTTTTTCCAATTGAAGCAGATATTGTAACCACTCATCTTCCGCTGCAGGAAACAGTTTAGAACAAACCCTTGTTGTAGCCTTTAAGGGCTAACAGAAGTACTTATAGTTGTGATCCGCGGTAGACTGTTCATTAACATTGTTCCACATTTTGGATGTTAATTTAATATTTGGTCTGCTTCTTTGTTATATACTGCAGGAACCTGATGCAGCATTTAAGTGGTAAAGGAGGATGGTGATGTTTGTATATTTAATGTGTCTTCAGCTTTTGTATCAACCAGTGCTGTATTTTCTGATTTAGGTGGAGGACAGTCATACATGGTGGCATTGATGGGTGCAGTCGTCTCGTTGTTTCTCCGTGCTTCCAGCAACAATCGCAGCAGTACTGTAATGGATTGCTTGATGAATGCTGTCTCCAGACATGGCGTTCCCTCCAGAGGACCATGGAGGAGAAAACAACACCGTCTGCTTGTTGAATGTAATACATATTGAAAATATTATTTAGAAAATAGAGCTACATGCATCCTTAAAATGTCTTCTTGACCTACACATTGATTACATTCTATAGTGAGTGATGCATGCGGCTACATTTTTTTTCTGTAAATCATTTTCAGAACGCAATCACATTATGTTTGACAGCTTTATTGGTTTCTCCATGTTTTTGAAATGTATAAGCCTTTAAATGACCTTTTACAGACTACTTCTACAAACGAGGCTACACTTGTGGCAGCACCTATTCCTGTGGCACCTCATCTTCTGCACCACTTCTTGTGGCCCCCTCCACCTATATCACTTCCTGTGGCCTCCCCTCCACCATTCCCTGAGGCTTATCGTCCACCTTCACCACACTCTTCTGTTGGTGATGACAATGAGTAAGTCATCCCTGTAAATAATTGTCTTGATATTACAGATGAATTGTGGGAAGTATCTGAGCTTTTTTATTCTGAAAGTCTCTTTTAGTGTTGACCTCCAAACACTGCTGAAGTTAATGAGATGCCAACCAAATTAACGTGATGAGGGACAACGTTTATGATTGTGCAATGAGAGGCTTTAAGAGAGCCCGCTTTAATCCGGAGGCAAAAATAGACATGGTTTTTAGGGATGCTGACGGAAAAGGGGCAGCTGATGAGGGTGGTCCCTCAAGAGAATTTCTCCGGCTGCTAATGAGTGCCATCCATTCCTCTGCAATATTTGAGGGACCTGATTGGTAAAAATGCCTTTCTTGCAACTTTCAAGGTGAGTTACACTTTTACACCAACAAAGACACGTTTGTTTATGGCAATATATTTGACTTGAGTATATATATGACATATATATATATGTAATGTGTCCTTTATTTACTGTTTGTCTTCTGTGTAACAGCACTCTATGATGGCATATACAAGCAGGTGGGCCACATGATTACTGTCTGTCTGGTACATGGGGGTGTAGAGCCACATTTTTTCAGAGAGGCTATACAGGCAAGTGTGTGGCCTACAACCTCCTGTGCCAGAACTGAAATAAATTGCGGAATGTGACTTCAGAGAGAAGTTGGAGAAGGTAAGTAACTTTATACTGTGATGGATGTTATGTTACTGTTAATTTGCACTAAGTTTGAAAAAAATGGGGTTGTAGTTCATGAGAACTTTTCCACATGAATTTGGTTTATTTTTGTTGGCAGTCAATCTTTAAGGGTAGTGATAATCAGTTTATTGTTTTGCTAATTTGTCCCAAAACACAGTTCAATAAACAATCTAAGATCCARTTAGCACAAACTGTTGATGAGGYACAGGAAGTGGTCATGTTGGGTCCAGTGCAATAAATTCATACATTGCAGAGGGATGCCCTGGTGGAGTCAGCCACAAAGTTCTACTTACAAAGCAGGATACGGGATGCTCTTGAGTAGTGAGTTTCCATATATCTAAGGAATCTCAAGTTTAGTTCAATTCTTCAGGGCAAAATCATAGACTTTTATTTACTTTATAGATTCAAAGAGGGTCTGGAGTGTCTAGGTCTCCTGCCTTACATGAATAGACACTCAAGCCTCTTCATCTATGCTGAGAAACCTCTTTTGGCCAAAGACATAGCTTCTCTTCAAAGCAGAGCGCTGCCCACCTGGTACCAATCAAAGAGCAATAGAGAGAAGAGTCATATGTTTCTGGAGGGACTGACTTCTGGAGGTGGAAGGTTAGATGCAAAACCATGATCATTGAGGACAGCATTTTGTAGCCTTATTCTTCCATGGGCTCCTTAAGGTGCCATGAAGCCGGCTCAACGCATCTGGTCTCCACTGCGTCTCCTCGGGCCGGTGTACATAGCACCAGCCTTACGCATGGTGTCCCCGGTTCGCCAGCACAGCCCAGTGCGGGTTATTCCACCCCCCCCCGCACTGGCCTGGCTACGGGGAGCATTCAACCAGGTAAGGTTGGGCAGGCTCGGTGCTCAAGAGCTCCAGTACGCCTTCACGGTCCGGTATATCCGGTGCCACCTCCTCGCCCCAGCCCAGTACCACCAGTGCCAACACCATGCACCATGCTTCCTGTGCATCTCCAGAGTCCAGTACGCCCTGTTCCTCCTCCCCGCACTCGCCCAGTGGTGTGTGTTCCCAGTCCGATACCACCAGTTCCGGCACCACGCACCAGGCCTACTGTGCGTCTCCAGAGCCCTGTACGCACTGTTCCTTCTCCCCGCACTCACCCTGAGGTGCGTGCCCTCAGCCCGGTACCACCAGTGCCGGTACCACGCACCAGGCTTATAGTGCGCCTCGAGCCGCCCGCCAGTCAGGAGCCGCCCGCCAGTCCCAGGAGCCGCCAGAGCCGCCCGCCAAGTCCAGAGCCGCCCGCAAGAGCCGCCCGCCAGTCAGGAGCCGCCAAGCCGCCCGCCAGTCAGGAGCGCCCGCCAGTCCAGGAGCTGCCCTCCAGTCTGGAGCTGTCCCTCAGTCCGGAGGAGTTTCCTCAGTCCAGTGGGCCCTTTGTTAGGGTTCCTAGGCCAAGGTCGCGGCGAGGGTCGCCACTCAAAGGACACTAAGGAGGTGGAGAAAGACAATGGTGGAGTGGGTCTTCGTCCAGCGCCAGAGCCGCCACCGCGGAGAGATGCACACCCAGACCCTCCCCTATAGGTTTAGGTTGTGCGATCGAGTCAGCATCTTGGGGGGGGGGGGTACTGTCACGTTCTGACCATAGTTCGGTGTGTTTCCTTGTTTTAGTGTTGGTCAGGACGTGAGCTGGGTGGGCATTCTATGTTGTGTTTCTATGTTGGTGTTTGTTTGCCTAATATGGTTCTCAATCAGAGGCAGGTTTTTTCATTGTCTCTGATTGGGAACCATATTAACGTAGCTGTTTCACGTGTTTGGTGGGTGATTGTTCCTGTTCCTGCGTTCATATGTGTTCTATGTTCTCTAGTTCAGGACTGTAGCTTCGTTGGTTTTTCATTTGTTTATGTTTTGTTCGTATTGAAGAAGTATTCTAATAAATATGGATACATACCACGCTGCGCTTTGGTACTCCTCTCCTTCTACCGACGGAAGCCATTACAAAGGCGATGTACAAAAGTGAGTGAGTTTACGTTAGGTGTTCTAAAACTTTTGACCAGTAACATTAGTGTAGGTATCCCCCTTTCCCTTTAATGTTAGCTTGAATGTACAAAGTCCAGCGGTTAGCCTCTGTAGCTAGCTAGTTAGTTAGAGCCAGACAACAACAGCTGAAGCTAGCTAACGATAGCTAGTTCACGCCCAAATGCCAGTCCTACATTTTTACACAAAACATAGCTAGCTAACGTACATCAGTTCAAAATCAACACCAAACTTTGGACAAATTGTCACGCTGCTACCTTACTATGCATGCAACAGGCTTTTGCAACACTAGCTAGCTGGCGACTTCATAATCCAGGCTACAGTAAGAGCTAGACACATTTCAAACTGCTGAGAAAAAAATATACTAGCTACGTTAACATCGCCTCTGGCTCTGTTGTGAACTGACTGCAGTGTGCAAATGCATGCTTGCTCAGAAACCTCACCATTTTAACATCCATAATACRTTCCAGTATGCTCCTTCTCCTGTCTTCTTGACATTTTAATCCACGTGTGCTGATCAACAGTGCCAAACTAACAACTCTGCCATGTGTTTGATATTTTTCAACTCTGCCGTGCACACCTTCTTTGGGACTAAATGAAAAGAATTTAATGCAGGTAGGCCGTGACCAGATCACATCCAACTTTCAGGTGTATACATCGCCACCTACTGTACTGGAGTGTGAGGCCAGTCTTGGCCTACCTGTATTAAATTATCCTCATTAGTCCTGTTTATCTAAGAGTGACATATACAGTGCCTTTGGAAAGTATTCAGACCCCTTGACTTTTTCCACATTTTGTTACGTTACAGCCTTATTCCAAAATGTATTAAATAATTGTTTTTGCTCAGCAATCTACACACAATACCCCATAATGACAAAGTGAAAAAAGGGTTTTTAGAATTTTTGGCAAATTCATACAAAATAAAAACAGAAATACCTTATATACATAAGTATTCAGCCCCTTTGCTATGAAACTCGAAATTGAGCTCAGGTGCATCCTATTTCCATTGACCATCCTTAAGTTGTTCAACTTGATTGGAGTCCACCTGTGTTAAATTCAATTGATTGGATRTGATTTGGAAAGGCCCACATCTGTCTATATAAGGTCCCACAGTTGGCTGTGCGTGTCAGAGCAGAAACCAAGCCACGAGGTCGAAGGAATTGTCCGTACAGCTCCGAGACAGGATTGTGTCGAGGCACATATCTGRGGAAGGGTACCAAAACCTGTTTTTGGATTGGGTATTGTGTGTAGATTGATGAGRARWAAYAAYWWWWTMAWYWWTWKWARAAKRAKKRWTKWAKSTARMTRWRKRWKRRRWMRRKSRRKSKGWMTRMWTWCTKYMKRCARWCWAKSYMSMSMCASMMMCMMCYACWCWYWWWAAMWYYTWYKSGRKWKKKGTSYCYYYYMCRSGRSASWKKWGMKMWMRMRRRSKMKWGYGMKWWKMRYRWGRKKKTRWRWRWMAMRARMAYWTYYCMSRRSAYRKACAKATCTGATATTGGCAGAAAGCTTAAATTMTTGTTAATCTAACTGCACTGTCCAATTTASAATAGCTATTATAGTGAAAGAATACCATGCTAATGTTTGAGGAGAGTGCACAATTTTGAACATGAAAAGATATTAATAAACAAATTAGGCACATTTGGGCAGTCTTGATACMACATTTTGAAAAGCAATGCAATGGTTCATTGGATCCGTCTAAAACTTTTTACATACACTGTAAACACAAATCTAAATTGCAATCTAAATTGCACCTGGGCTGGAATACATTATGGCCTTTCTCTTGCATTTCAAAGATGATGGTACAAAAACAATACAAAAGAACGGTTGTTTTTTTCTTCGTATTAACTTTTACCAGATCTATTATGTTGTATTCTCCTACATTCCTTTCACATTTCCACAAACTTCAATGTGTTTCCTTTCAAATGGTACCAAGAATATGCATATCCTTGCTTCAGGGCCTAAGCTACAGGCAGTTAGATTTGGGTATGTCATTTTAGGCGAAAATTTGAAAAAAAGGGGCGGATCCTTCCCATTCCACTACTCTAACCCTAACTACTCCTGGACCATGCCAACGGCCTGGGAGGATGGGACACCACCCCTCAACACACCCTCTAACTCTTCTGAAGTCAACTATTGTATACCCAAATACATCTCTGCAGCTGCCACCACAACATATTTCCTGTGATTCACATTCCATTTCTGCAGTACATTTGATAACCATTGCTATGAACGCTAAGAAGCCAACCTTACTGAARCATAAATCACTCGTTAGCCTATCCCTCTGTGCTCGCACAAATGTACTACTCACTGGAATCTTCTCAGTATCCCTCACCCTTGACCCATCCTCCTCTACTTTCTTCATTGCCTCAGCATACAACACCTTCTGCACTACTCTGACCACTTCAACCTGCCTCTCATGCACCGTACACTTCCGATCCCCAGCAACATGGGCAACCCACACAACTTTAGTTTACACACACAACTTTATCTACCAAAATGACACAATCTTCTGTCCCATGCCCTCCTGCTCACTATCTTGGAATCTACTTCCTACACACTGCTGCAAAATGACTATAAATGTTGCACCTGAAACAATGCAGTGGATTCGTAATAAAAGCTCTAACGGGATAACTGATATATCCTAAAATGGCTGTCGGGTAAAGACTGTCTCAAAACTCAAAAGGACTGACAGTGAGCCCTCTGTTTCACCACGCTCCCCCTCAGGTCGGTGACGAACCAAACTGGCGGGTGTCACAAACACCAGGAATCTTCAACTTCAATTGTTCAATCTCCACTCATAACGCTACCCCAGAAATCACTCCTTTCAATGGTGCCCTTTTCTTAAGAACACAGCAAGAAACAGATCTTGACCCAAGTTGTGTGACACGGAGTGCCTGCTCCCTCTGATCAGAAGAGACAAAAGCAAATATCACAAGTCCCATACCGGTTACCTTCACTGATTCAACTGCACCCAACTTCTCATCCAACCTGAAACCACAAATGGATCCGCCAAAAGGCAAGGGTCCACTTTATTTCCTGTCCGCCATCTTACCGCCGACGTCCCGCTGTGAACACCTGTGTGAAACTAGGCACAATAAGGATTAGCCACAATAGCAGAATTTGCGGTTCGCCTTCAAAATAAAAATCCCCCTGTCGTTGGCTATGCCGGATTAAGTGATGTGACATGTTATTCWATAAAATAATTTCTCTGTAATTAATATTACCTGATTARGCTAATCAGATAAATGTAATTAACTAGAAAGTCTGGGCACCACGAAATAATGTTTATAGAGCTGTTATCTTCTGAATAAACTCTTAAAGACCTAGTAATCTTTTACATCATCAGTCAATATTCAATTGTCACCTTATTCAGTATCATCTGAAAGTTGTCAATTCTTGGTTATCTTCACGAACCCTGGCTAACAAGTTGAATCAGCAATACAAAATTTGGTTTAATTATTTATTACCTAAAATTAATCACAGAATTACATCTACACAGAATGGGATCATACATTGATTACAAATGTCTAAAGGAAAACGTCCCTAGCGGACGGAAACAGATATGACAGCTGTTACACAAAGAAAGGGGGTTGGGTTTGAGTGAAAGAGCGGAAGACTGAGGAGCAAAAAGGTTTGTGTGTCTATCGGGCCGTAGGCAGCTATGCTATCGTAAATACAGTATCTTATGCATTCTAAATAACCACCATTTGAAAAAGGAGAATGCAATAAATATTACTCGAGCTGCGCATCGGTAGATTGGTCGTCGATAGAAGGCGGGTTTGGTCCAGCATGGATCTCTTGAAGAATGTTCCTCTGGTGGTAAACTGGATACGTTTGTGATATCGTTGTGTGTGTTAGACTGGATACGTCGTCCATTCCTTCTTAGCCCACGTTTACAGCGACTTGCTGCTAACTCAACGGCTAGGAGGTATCACTTCTGGAGTGAATAAAGAGTTCAAAGTTCATACGAAGTTGTCATACTTTAAGCTCATGCCTATATTCTGGCTGGTATAGTCGAAATTCATCCCCTTTCGGCGTGTTGACCGTTCATCTTCACGTTGAAATTCGATGCTAATTTCATTAGGTTATTATCTTGAAACCCTTTTAACGTGGGACCGTCGCCCTAACGTCCTCGGAACAGAAAGTAAAATTTTTGAAAGGGGCTATATTAGGGTTGGGAGAGAGGGCCTTGTTTCATAGTTACAACCACTGTCTGTCTCACATGGGCAGGGCCACTGAGTTGAGCATAGTTCCTCATTGAAACCAATTCTCTCATTTAGGAAGCTAAAATTACATTCCATATTTTCACAAATAGTTTCGACATTTTAAACTGCACAACACAATTCCATGTTGACTCTGAAACTAGAATGTTAGACTTTCCAAGATACAGTTTGTCGTCCCTATCAGTAATCATGTCTCAGATGCCAACTGAACTGACATCATATTTCATTAACTTCTACTTTGTACTCATCCCGGATCCGGGAGCAACCCTCATCAGAAAAAAGCTGACTAGCATAGCGGCCACAAGTAAATACTAGCATCTAAATATCAATAAACACAAGGTCCAGAACCAGATGAAAGATACATCTTGTGAATCGCCCACCATTTCTGATTTTAAAAATGTTTTACAGGAAGACACTATGTATTTCTATTAGCTAACCACCATAGCAAAAGACTCAACTTTTTCCCCACCATTTTTTTACTGCATAGGTAAGCTATCACAAATTCGACCAAATAAGATATAGTCACTAACCAAAAACAACTTTCATCAGATGACAGTCTTATAAAATATGTATTGTATAGCATATGTTTTTGTTCGAAAAATTTGCATATTTTCAGGTATAATCATAGTTTTACATTGCAGCCACCATCACAAAATCTCACCAAAGCAGCTAGAATAACTACAAGAGACCAACGTGAATTTAACCTAAATACTCATCATAAAACATTTATGAAAAATACACAGCGTACAGCAAATGAAGACAAACATCTTGTGAATCCAGCCAATATTTCAGATTTTTAAGTGTTTTACAGCAAAAACACATATGCATTATATTAGCTTACTACAATAGCCAACCACACAGCAGCATTGATTCATGCACGTAGCGTAGCGAATAAACCAGCAAAAGATATAAATTTTTCACTAAACCTTCTCAACTTCAGATGACAGTCCTATAACATCATATTACACAATACATATATGGTTTGTTCGAAAATGTGCATATTTAGCGCACAAATCGTGGTTATACAAATGAGAATAGTAGCCAACTGCAAACAAAATGTCGGAGAAATCTTGGGAGAGGCACCTAATCTAATCAATAACTAATCATAAACTTGACTAAAAATACAGGTTGGACAGCAAATGAAAGATACACTAGTTCTTAATGCCACCGCTTGTGTTAGATTTTTTAAATTAACGTTACTACGACATACAGCGTGCGTTAAAGCGAGACCGCACCGAAATTAATGGCGGAATAATAGTTTAACATTTTTCAACAGAAATACAAATTAACATCATAAATAGTTCTTACTATTGATGAGCTTCCATCAGAATCTTGTGCAAGTTGTCCCAGAATAATCGTTTGCTCGGTTGTAGATTGTCGTCTTCAACTTTGGAATTAGCAGCAAACATTAGCCATGTGGGAAGACGTGTTTCAAACTCACCATAACGCAGCACAAATAAATACAGGAAAATCGCAATATTACTGATATAACTGAAACTCGGTTTAAAATACTCATGTTTTTACACCTATATCGAATAAAATCAGAGCCGGATATATCTAACGCCTATAACGAGAGCTTTTCAGAAGCAATCCTGAGGTCTGTCTTGCGCCATGACGAACGTTGAAAAGACTGACACCCCCGGTTCCAAGAGCTTTTGTACGGCCTCAGATTCTTACCTAGACACCATTCCAATTCTCCACTGCTTACTGACATCTAGGGGAAGTGTATGCAGTGCATTCGACCCCATAGATTACATGCAATTAATAAACTGACCCTGGAACAGAGTGCCCGATTTCAGATTTCTCACTTCCTGACAGGAAGTTTGCTGCAAAAATGAGTTCTGTTTACTCACAGATATAATTCAAACTGTTTTAGAAACTAGAGAGTGTTTTTCTATCCAATATAATAATATGCATATTGTACGAGCAAGAATTGAGTACGAGGCAGTTTAATTTGGGAACAAATTTTTACAAAGTGAAAACAGCACCCCCCTATTGAGAAAAGGTTTTAAGTCCCAACGCATATTTTCAACTGGTTGGTTCCGTTTCCCATCTTTTGATGTCACCAGACTCTCTCTCTCAATGTTAACAAAGGCTTTACTAAAGTCACATCGGTAGAGTAGAGATAGGAAAAAGGGGAAATGTATTTATGGGGGTCATAAACCTCCCCCATCATGCCAACCCATTGAAAGTGATTAAAACTGATACAAATAGTGGAATCATGCCATATTTGGACTAGATAATGCTAAACAAGGGCAGGGTATATTGGCTATATACCACACCCCCTCGGGCCTTATTGCATAATTATGTGGCATAATTACCTTCCGGTGTAAAACCCAGGAAATTAAAAACAAAAAGCTATGGTTTAAGTGAGAATAGGCATTGGTCTGAAGCCGAAAAATGAAGGAAATTCAAATGAGAACCAGATTTTTTTAAATGTTATTACATGTTTTACTAAAATAAAGAATTAAGGAAATACAGGCATGCACCACATTACAAGACAAAACAGCTCAATCAAGCCTGATGGTCTTAAAAGCAAAGCTTGCATTCATTTTATAAAAAGCATGAAAGGAGAGCGTAGTGGGATGTCTTACTGTGCTGTGTGAAGAATCAAATACTTTACCTCACTCTAAGAGTATGAATTAGGCTGTTTGAGAAGGTTTGAATCCTAAGCAACCTGCCTACACAGTTTGAAGTAGAATAACAGAGCTACTGTAGTAGGTCAAAGCTGTGTGCTGGAAAACCTTGGTAGGGCATGGGTGGAATAGGCATTGTGGTGCTTGTTAATTTCCTTTTTCAGCTTCAGACCAATATCTATTCTCACTTAAACCATAGCTTTTTGTTTTTAATTTCCTAACCTATTGGTTCTCCATTTGAGAAAGATGAAATTCCCTTTGAGTGTAAAGAGAGCAAATGTGCAGCGTAAGCCGTACGTGCATCTGTCACTGTCTCTGAGTTTAAACCTTTTATACTACATCACTGAATGCCCTTGGCCTCTGGATAGGAAAAGACTGTGGATGAAGCCTTGATCATGCACAGAGAGTAATGGTAAGTGAGACCATTGAAACAAGTGTCATGACAACCGGTGCATATCAGTGGACAAAACATAATGTACAAACTGCATCTGGGATCTGCATCTTATTTCAAGAGCCATCACAAATAAATGCAATGCAAAGCATGTAAGTACAAGAAGGCCTGATCACAGATCTCATATTGGGAACACTCCAGTGCCACTTAAGCAGTGAGAACTTCACTTTTCAGCTTTCATATTAGCAGTTTGCACACAGATAAGAGAAGTTGCATGTCTGGAAATACCGTATGTGGTGACGAACTGCCTCATTTATTTGATCTGACCAGGATTCTATTGTCCCCTTATGATAGGTATAAGAGTAATAGATTACACAACATATTGATCTTATTTTTGTTGTTTTTATAAAATATGTTTTCAGAGGCTGTTCTCAGATATAGTACAGAACTTATTTTTTCAAATCCATGGACAAGATTTTTGTGGATTTGGTGGATCAAATATGGTTGGACATAATATGAAGCAATATATGGACGTCATTCTGATCTGCCAACATCAATATGAACATCATACTCATGTGCAACAGGGCACATGCTGAGTACTGAACAGCACATGCTGGTACAAAACAATGCCTGAACATTAATAATAAGGTATTTATAGTACACTCTTAGATAGCAACTTTTTTTCTAGAACCTAAAAGGGTTCTTCGGGCAATCCCCATAGAACCCTTTGAAGAACCTTTTTGGTTCATGTAGAACCTTTTCCACAGGGTGTACGAATCCCTTTGGCCCGGCAGTCTAGGGGAATGGTATCGAGACCCGTAACATTTCTCATGCAAGGTGTAATAGTGACAAAGTAACGGTGGAGAACGAAATAACCACGGCAACTTAAATTCTATCATCAAACTCAGGGTTTATTAGCAAACACACGGTAATGGGGGGGGGGGGGGGGGGGGGGGGGGGGGGGGGCAGGAAAAGGGGCTGAGTGGACCCAAGGAAGAAATATAGTATCCAAAACACCCCTAAGCTAGACAGCCTACTTCCAAACAGCTAACTACCTAACCAAAAATACAGTGGGG
>NC_036871.1:20653693-20737311 GCF_002910315.2 Salvelinus sp. IW2-2015
GGCGAGTGTAATGTTGCTTTCTTGAGCAGGGGGACCTTGCGGGCCGCTGCAAGGATCAGTCTTCACTGGCAATAGTGTGGTTACCAATCTGTTTTTCTTGATAACTATGGGTCCAGCTGCCTGAGATCATTGATGAAGATCCTCGCTGTGTAGTTCCTGGGCTTGATTCCTCCGTTCTCATGATCATTGCAAACACTTCACGAGGTGAGATCTTGCATGGAGCCCCGCAGGCTGAGGGAGATTGACAGGTTCTTTTGTGTTTCTTCCATTTGCGAATAATCACAGAAACTCGTTGTCCACCTTCTCACAAACTGGGGCTTTGGCGATTGGTCTTTGTAGCCCAATTTCCAGCCTTGTGGTAAGGTCTATCAATTCTTGCCCTGACATCTCTTGGAGCAGCCTTTGGTCTTGCCCATGGGTGGAGAGTTTGGAAATCTGATTGAAATTGATTGCTTCTGGTGGACAGGTATCTTTTATACAGGTAAGAAACTAGATTAAGGAGCACTCCCTTTAAGAGTGTGCTCCTAATCGTTCCGTTCGTTACCTGTAATGAAAGACACCTTGGGAGCCAGGATCTTTCTTGATTGAGAAGGGGTCAGAGAACTTTCCATGTATGAAAAGGCGCGAAATTCTAATGTACAAGTTTACGATTCGCTTTTTCGGTATTATTGGTCTATTCTAGCAATACAAACAGGTTCAGAATATATCTGTGCATGGCGACATCTATAAACACTTTTGACATGGATCAGATCGTTTTTCTGCATCATCCTTATTGTTTGTTATTCTGTCTTCAACTGTTAAAAACTCACGTATTAAAATTCACTTATTAGATTGATAATATGCTTTTGAATCATAGCAATCTACAAAGCCGCAGGTGTTCATAATTTTCCTCACCTGTAGATGTCGGTCCGGAATAACACCAGCAACAAATAGCTTACACAAGCAACACAGCGCATTTTTTGCACGTTGCGATAAACCTCAGCAGAAAGTACTGGTTACATTTTACTAACCTTCAAAAATATTCATTCAGATGACAGTCCTATAACTACATATTACACAATACATATATGGTTTGTTCGAAAATGTGCATATTTAGCGCACAAATCGTGGTTATACAATGAGAATAGTAGCCAAACTGCAAACAAAATGTCGGAGAAATCTTGGGAGAGGCACCTAATCTAATCAAATAATATAAACTTGACTAAAAAATACAGGTTGGACACAAATGAAAGATACATTAGTTCTTAATGCAACGCTGTGTTAGATTTTTAAAATAACGTTACTACGACATACAGCGTGCGTTAAAGCGAGACCGACCGAAATTAATGGCGGAATAATAGTTTAACATTTTCAACAGAAATACAATTAACTTCATAAAATAGTTCTTACTATTTGATGAGCTTCCATCAGAATCTTGTGCAAGTTGTCCGTAGAATAATCGTTGCTCGTTGTAGATTGTCGTCTTCAACTTTGGAATTAGCAGCAAACATTAGCCATGTGGCGAAGACTGTCCAACTCACCATAACGCACCACAAATAAAATACGAAAATCGCAAAATATATCTGATATAACTCGGTTTAAAATAACTACATGTTTTTAACACCTATATCGAATAAAATCAGAGCCGGATATATCTAACGCCTATAACGAGAAGCTTTTCAGAATGCAATCCTGAGGTCCTGTCTTGCGCCATGACGAACGTTGAAAAGACTGCACCCCGGTTCCAAGAGCTTTTGTACGGCCTCGATCTACTAGACACCATTCCAATTCTCACTGCTTACTGACATCTAGGGAAGGCTGTAATGCAGTGCATGTCGACCCATAGATTACATGCAATTTAATAAACTGACCCTGGAACAGAGTGCCCGATTTCAGATTTCTCACTTCCTGACAGGAAAGTTTGCTGCAAAATGAGTTCTGTTTTACACAGATATAATTCAAACTGTTTTAGAAACTAGTGTTTTTCTATCCAATAGTAATAATAATGCATATTGTACAAGCAAAGAATGAGTACGAGGCCAGTTTTAATTTGGGAACGAATTTTAACAAAGTGAAAAACAGCACCCCCTAATTGAAGAAAAGGTTTAAGTCCCAACGCTATTTTCAACTGGTTGGTTTCCGTTTCCCATCTTTTGATGTCACCAAGACTCTCTCTCAATGTTAACAAAGGCTTTACTAAAGTCACATCTGGTAGAGTAGAGATAGGAAAAAGGGAAATGTATTTATGGGGTCATAAAACCTCCCCCATCATGCCAACCCATTGAAAGTGAATTTAAAACTGATACAAATAGTGGATCAATGCCATATTTGTGGATCAAATATGGTTGGACATAATATGAAGCAATATATGGACGTCATTCTGATCTGCCAACATCATATGAACATCATACTCATGTGCAACAGGCAACATGCTGAGTACTGAACAGCACATGCTGGTACAAAACAATGCCTGAACATTAATAATAAAGGTATTTATAGTACACTCTTAGATAGCAACTTTTTTTCTAGACCTAAAAGGGTTCTTCGGGCAATCCCCATAGAACCCTTTGAAGAACACTTTTTGGTTCCATGTAGAACCTTTTCCACAGGGGTTACGAATCCCTTTGGCCCGGCAGTCTAGGGGGAATGGTATCGAGACCCGTAACATTTCTCATGCAAAGTGTAATAGTGACAAATAACGGTGAGAACGAAATAACCACGGCAACTTAAATTCTATCATCAAACTCAGGGTTTATTAGCAAACACACGGTAATGGGGGGGGGGGGGGGGGGGGAGGGGGGGGGGGCAGGAAAGGGGCTGAGTTGGACCCAAGGAGAAATAATAAGTATCCAAAAACACCCCTAAGCTAGACCAGCCTACTTCACCAACAGCTAACTACCTAACCAAAAATACAGTGGGTGGTCCACCCAGTTTTAACTAGTGTATTTAACAAAGTTTCCTACGAGTAGTGTATGCCCAGGGCAACCTGTCTGGTTACCCCCTTTTCCCACCGTCAAACAAACACCATAACAAACCAATACTCACAGGTGGGGACAAAGTGACATGTAGCTGCAAACCAAACAAGAGATGATCTACAGACAGGTGGCATTGACAGAGAGTGAGCTCCAGAGAAAACAACTGACAGGGTTTTAAACCAAGGGAAAGGGAATGTGATTGGGTAGGAGAAAAGGAGCAGGTGTCTTCTGATTAGGGACTGATTGATGACTGATTGGGGAATGATGATGGTCACCTGTGAGTAGGGGAGAAGGAGAGAAAAGAAATACACACAGGATACRCACAGAATACCTGTATCCGTAACAAGGGGGTTCTACAATGAACTCAAAAGGGCTCTACMTGGAAACAAAAAAGGTTCTCCTATGGGGACAGTCAAAGGACCCTTTTGGAACCCTTTTTTCTAAGAGTGTGTCTGTATGGTGTAGTAACTTACTTCCAAAATCTACAGTACAGTCAGTAGCGACCCGTCATTCAGGGCAGGTGGTGCACAAGAAGSRCCGCCAAGCCACCTTCCTGTTCAAGTGAGCACAGCACAACGGTGAGTCCAAAAATKTATTGTATGCTGCTGCATTAATTATGTCATATTCCAGGGAGATGTGTATACTGTAGCTAAGAAAGTAATACTAAGTGTATGTTGTGTAGTAAGCTGTTAGTAGYCCATGTGCCTCACCCTAATAATTTGGTCCCTTTCCCCCTCATAATTTAGCCAACTGTTCTGACTTGGCGGTACACATGTAGCCTATAGCCTGTTTTTGAGAAATGTCATCATCAAATATTKAAAGAGCTTTCATTGTCTGCTTATATGTCCCCTTTATTTATCCTATGGTTCTGACTTGGTGTATAGGGAGAATACTGTAAGAACGGCCCATGTTCTGAATTCTGTCTCTGTACATTTCAAAAGTGCTGAACAAATAGTTATATTGACWACGTCCATTTTAGCTCGCTCATTAATGTCTTAGTCGAAATAACGGATTGCCTATTATCCGCTCATCGTTCCCTCATGCCATAGTTTGTACATCTCAATTGTCAGTAGAAACCACATTTGTTTAAGCTAGTCAGCCATATCAGCTATGATTTTTTTAAAGGCAGTAAATGAATAAACTGTTTTGCTGCAAGACAAGGCTCCGCTATTAGCCAGGTGCAGCGCTGGTAAGGATTTACTCCATGGTGCTGAAAAGAAAGCTCTGCTGTTGGGACAGCTTTATGTAGGCCCTAACAGTTTGTGGGCACTATTTGTCACCGTTATAGTACAACTCATATTATTTAGTGTTGTGTTTCTAGTGGCTTTGCTGGCATCCATCCCCCAAAATTTGGGGGGAGTTTGCCCCACCAATATTTACATGCTGAAATTGCCACTGAATACAGTACATGAAAGCTGGAGGGTTATGCTAGTCATAAATTATGAGGATGTACTCAGTCCCCACGGTCGTATTTCAAAAGCAAACAGTAGCTGTTGGGAATGTTTAATGAGGCTTCACATCAAAATTGCTTTTTTAACTTTCATATAATTTTTCTCATTGTTTCAGGTCGTCCTTCACATCGGATTATTTATGTTCCAAGACGCTTCTGTGAAGAAGAGATAKMGTTAACAAASAAGACTTAATGAGGATGAAGGTTTATAATGTTCATTGCTTAAAGCTGTCACGATCTTGGAAATGAGCGGACCAAGGCGCAGCGTGAGTATAGTTCCACATAATTTATTTAAGTGAAACTAACAAAAYAAAATAACWAAACTTACAAAGACTGTGAGGACGTAGTGCCCAAACACACTAACAAACAATATCCCACAAATACAGGTGGGGAAAAAGCCTACCTAAATATGATCCCCAATTAGAGGCCACGATTACCAGCTGCCTCTAATTGGGAACCACACAAACCACCAACTTAGAAATCTATAAACTAGATAACCGCCCCAGTCACACTCTGACCTAAACACCATAGAGAACCGAGGGCTCTCTATGGTCAGGGCATGACAAAAGCAGTGTTTCCCAAACTCGGTCCTCGGGTCCCCAAGTGGTGCACATTTTTATTTTTACCCTTGCACTATACAGCTGATCCAAATAATCAATTAAGCTTCAAGATTTTWTTATATGAATCAGCTGTGTAATGCTAGGGAATAAAACAAAATGTGCACTCCTTGGGGTACCCAAGACTGAGTCTGGGGAAACACTGGTTTATAATGTTCAGGTTCTAGAGTCTGCATGGACAATGTGATAACACATTTTCATTGTATCTCTTTTTCCAGCTGGTGTTGTCTCATATCAATGGCAATTCAAAAACTATCTTCCCCTCACACATTTCAATTATTATCAAGCAAGTGTCCTCTATTTCTGTTTCAGTAGGAAGTGTCCTCTCTCTGTTCCCGTTGGGTATGTCAAAGGCAATCTATGATGATGATAACCTATTGGTCTGGTTGGTTCTCCATTTCAGAAAGAGAGATTAAATTCCCTTTGGAGTGTAAAGAGAGCAAATTTGCAGCGTACGCCTGCATCTGTGACTGTCTCTGTCTCCGTGAGTTTAAACCTTTTATACTACATCACTGAGTGCCCTTGGCCTTTGGATGGGAAAAGACTGGGGAAGAAGTCTTGATCATGTACAGAGAGTTGAGTGAGCCCATTAAAACAAATGCGTCATATGACAACAGAGTCCTTGAGATAAAAATTGCTCTGTAATTTATTCAGACTTGCTGCCAAAATGGTGGAATACATTTTAGGGAATGGGAAAATGAGGTAATGGAAGTGTTAGCCTCTCTCTCTGAGGGTAAAGCACCTTCCAAGCTGGTTTTAATGTAGATGCTTCCAAGAGCTGCTGTTATAGCAGGTGGACGCATCTAATTTATTTACAGATAGAGTGGAGACAATATTAAGGGCTGGTTTCCCAGACATGAAAAGACATTCCCAGAAATTCTCCATTGAACATGCTTTTTAGTCCAGGACTAGGCTTAATCCAAGCGTTAAATGGTCGTAACTTGGTAAACAAACAAAAAACTTTTGATTTCACCTGATTTTAACACTCTGTCATAAAGAGTACATGTTCAACTTTATTAAGAAATATATACAGTTGAAGTCAGAAGTTTACATACACTTAGGTTGGAGTCATTAACTCGTTTTTCAACAACTCCACACATTTCTTGTTAATTTATTATAGTTTTGGTAAGTCGGTTAGGACATCTACTTTAATTTTTCCAACAATTGTTTACAGACAGATTATTTCACTTATAATTCACTGTATCATAATTCCAGTGGGTCAGAAGTTTACATACACTAAGTTGACTGTGCCTTTAAACAGCTTGGAAAATTCCAGAAAATGATGTCATGGCGTTAGAAGCTTCTRATGGGCTGATTTACATAATTTGAGTCAAGTGGAGGTGTACCTGTGGATGTATTTCAAGGCCTACCTTCAAACTCAGTGCCAATTTGCTTGGCATCATGGGAAAATCAAAAGAAATCAGCCAAGCCTCTACAAGTCTGGTGGGAACAATTTCCAAACGCCTGAAGGTACCATGCTCATCTGTACAAACAATAGTATGCATGTATAAACACCATGGGACCACGCAGCCATCATACCGCTCAGGAAGGAGACTTGTTTTGTCTCCTAGAGCTTAACGTACTTTGGTGCGAGAAGTGCAAATCAATCCCAGAACAACAGCAAAGGACCGTGTGAAGATGCTGGAGGAAACGGGTACAAAAGTATCTATCCTCACTAAAACGCGTCCTATATCGACATAACCTGAAAGGCCACTCAGCAAGGAAGAAGCCACTGCTCCAAAATCACCACAAAAAAGCCAGACTAGGACACACGAGGACAAAGATTGTACTTAGTGGGGAAATGTCCTCTGGTCTGATGAAACAAAAATAGAACTGTTTGGCAATATTGACCATCATTATGTTTGGAGGAAAAAGGGGAAATCTTGCAAGCCAAAGAACACCATCCCAGTGGCAGCATCATGTTGTGGGGGTGCTTTGCTGCAGGAGGGACTGGTGCACTTCACAAAATAGATGGCACCATGAGGTAGGAAAATGTTGTGGATATATTGAAGCAACATCTCAAGACATCAGTCAGGAAGTTAAAGCTTGCTCGCAAATGGGTCTTCCAAATGGACAATGACCCTAAGCATACTTCCAAAGTTGTGGCAAAATGGCTTAAGGACAACAAAGTCAAGGTACTGGAGTGGCCATCACAAAGCCTTGACCTCAATCCGATAGAAAAAGCGTGTGCGAGCAAGGAGACCTTCAAACCTGACTCAGTAACACCAGCTCTGTCAGGAGGAATGGGCCAAAATTCACCCAACTTATTGTGGGAAGCTTGTGGAAGGCTACCCAAGACGTTTGACACAAGTTAAACAATTTAAAGGCAATGCTACCAAATACTAATTGAGTGTATGCAAACTTCTGACCCACTGGGAATGTGATGAAAGAAATAAAAGCTGAAATAAATCACTCTCTACTATTATTCTGGCATTTCACATTCTTACAATAAAGTGGTGATCATAACTGACCTAAGACAGGGAATTTTTACTCTGATTAAATGTCAGGAATTGTGAAAAACTGAGTTCAAATGTATTTGGCTAAGGTGTATGTAAACTTCCGACTTCAACTGTATATATTCCCATCTCAAGAGGTTAAGTAAACAAAAAAATACTATAGTGGGTGGCCATTAAGTGACAAATAACGTACATGGTTGACCATAACAGGGTTGACGATTTCATCTTAAATCAGCCATAAATGGGAGATGGAGGAATAGAGCTATGCTGAGGCAGAGGGCTCGTTGTGAGGAAGACTGAGTACTATTTTTAACTTTGTGGTGAGCTTTCTGGCGCCCAGAGTTGCTGTGGGATCACCCAAGTGGGTGCTTCACAGAGTGGAAGAGGAGAGGTTCAGTGGCTATATGACATAGGCGGYTTCTATAAGATCATTAGCAGACTCCATCACCATCATTTACCAGACTCTGACCAGCTCCCTCTGCTCAAGCCATGAACTGACCCTCTTCATCTGCAAAGGATGCAGCTTTTAAAAACATGGCCTCTATTGGTTGACCTGTCATTATATATTGCTTGTTTGTTTGTTTTTTGCTTATGAAGCGCTTTGAGATTACTATTTTAAAAAGCGCTATAGAAGTTTAGGTAACACTTTAATGGACACCCAGTGTCATAAGACTTTATGAAACGGTCATAACAATGTCAAAATGGCATTACAGCTGAAATAACTTGTCATAACATGGTCCATAACACTGTCATGACACATATTTACACCTGTTGTGACATCTATTGCGTTATTTTATGGCTGGTTATGACACCTACATAAGAGTGTAAAAATCCACAAAACCTTCCACAATAGTTATTTTATGGCTGGTTATGACACCTACATAAGAGTCTAAAAACCCACAAAACCTACCACGGTAGTTATTTTATGGCTGATGAGGGACAGTTTTTTTTATTACTTAAAATAAGTGGGTTAAAATCTTCCAGGAARTCACAGAGGGTGCATGGACAGACATGTCAAAATAATGGATTTTGGCACTTTAGCAAGTCTTTATTCATATAAAAAAATCTGATTTATTGAATTCTCTATGTGGTCTATATTAAAGGGCACTTAATTTAATGTAATAGGCTGTTCAAATTCCATATTGGTGCACAATTTATACAAAAAATATCAAAAGGCACTCCTTTTGTGGAATGGGCCAAATATTAGATCTATAATAACAATATTACATCACAAGGAAATACATTATTATTCACTAAATAGCCTGCATACAGTAGAATTGAAAATGATGTTACTAATTTCAGTGAGTGAAATCCTACACATAATAATGCATTCAAATAAAAGGCATATTATCAAAAGGGATTACTAATCATCAAGGACGCATGTAAGTCTAACAAAATCAACCAAACAACGGCGGAAATCAAAAAGTACTAAAGGAAAATCTACACCTTCGCTCATCTGATAGCCTACAGGTAGGCCCATAGTGGCGCTCTGTGCTGAATGGACAGCGAGTAATATGTAATAGATTACTTTTCATGCAAARAAATACTGTCACGTAACACGATTACTTTTGTGAAATGTAACAACTAATATTTAATACATTTTTCACAGAACAAATCCCAACCCTGATTGCAGCACATTTCTTCAACGTCAACAGTTTAACAAATATATCTAATCACTTTTAAAAGGATGAGAGTTAAACATCCTATAATGGCAGCTCTGCTCATTATGCAGCTTCATCTCAGCTTGGTCTGCAGAGAAAGGATTGATAAAGATAGAAGATAGTGCTGCAGTGCGTGAACACATTTATATGCAATTAAAACWGCATATTATGAATGTGCTTAAATATATCCCTCAGGTGAAGTAAAAGTTTAAATGAAACATTGCTAAAATTGTCTAGCGACTTCACTTTCCAAAGACTCCCGTGAAACAGGTAGAAGAGCAATTTATTTACACTGAGTGTACAAAACATTAGGAACATCTTCCTAATATTGAGTTACACCCCCTTTTGCCCTCAGAACAGCCTCAATATGTTGGGGCATGGACTCTACAAGGTGTCGAAAGCATTCCACAGGGATGTGGGCCCATGTTGACTCTAATGCTTCCCACAAGGGCCCATGTTGACTCTAATGCTCTAAAGTCAAGTTGGCTGGATGTCCTTTGGGTGGTGCACCATTCTTGATACACACAGGAAACTGTTGAGCATGAAAAACCCGGCAGCATTGCAGTTCTTGACACACTCAAACCGGTGCGCCTGGCAACTACAACCATACCCCGTTTGAAGGCACTTAAATATTTTGTCTTGCCCATTCACCCTCTGAATGGCACACATACAAAATCCATGTCTCAATAGTCTCAAGGCTTAAAAATCCTTCTTTAACCTGTCTCCTCCCCTTCATCTACAATGATTGAAGTGGAATTAACAGGTGACATCAATAAGGAATCATAGCTTTCACCTGGATTCACCTGGTGAGTCTGTCATGGAAAGAGCATGATATTTTGTACACTCAGTGAATATATTATCTTAGCTAGAGGTCAGATCTTAACCTGAGATAAAGATACTGGGCAAAAAACTTTCACAAACAAACCTGCCTGCAGGTGGGTGTTTATTGAATAGATTTGAATAAAGATTGATTGTAATAGACATATACTTGCCTTTGATGACAATCATCCTACCCTATCACGATGACCAAGGACAGATACAGTGCAGTACAGTGGAGTGAAGTAGGCCCGCAGTGTAGGAAATGGTGGTAATGACAAAAAGAAGAACTAAGTTTGAAGAGACAGCTACAATTTCTACCTTACTGGTATTAGTGCTGAGTAGTCCACTAATGCATTTTGCTATTCAGCAAGCTAAGGAAGGGATTTTAAAACCATCCTACTTCAGCAGTGCCATAGACAGGCATGTATTCATATTTTCATAGAAATGTAATTCAACAAAACTCCTAGGCCTGCTTCCATGTCATGTTACATAGAGCTTTATCAAATACTTTATCATAGTTCATCATATAGCATGTGAATCTTGTGTTAGGCTGAGGACTTGCTACCAATTTCTACACAAAATTTTCAAATCACACATACATACACTGACTCTTTGCAGACCTTCCAGGCTCTTTACAGGCRCTTTTATCCACAAACTAGTTATGGACACGATATACAGTAAGATCAAACCTACATAGTGTTATCTATACAACACTATTGTCAATTCCCGAAGGCCAGGCTGTGGATAAAGCATTATAGGAGACTGGACTACAGGAAGGATGCAAGAAGACCATCAGGTACTATAGGAAAGGATCAACACCTCTGAGATGTTATCTATCTGCCTCCCAGAGGTTTGAATCGAGAAATCACAAAAATGATTTTTAATCATTTTTGATTATATTAAGATATAGCAAGGTTCAGTAACCTCACCACCCACAATACATATTTGCCATAGGCCTACGGTTGTAAGTGTATTGTAAAATGTAATTAACCATTGTATGTTTGACGATACGAAAAGCCCTAACTATACCATTACTCTGTACCATTCACAGGGTTTTGAACATCATTAATTGTTTTGTTTCTAGTTTGTTTTAGTCAAAATGTTGTGTTCCATGGATGCATTCTCCTCCTACAGCATGGAAAGCACAATAAAAAAAACTAAATTGTGCTGGACCAAGCTGAAAAAGACCATTATTCACTTTCAATGGGGACAACCTTGATATATTGCCAATTCTTCTGGTAAAATGCTGCTGCGTCATAACTAATTTTTCATCTTAAAAGAAAATAACATAAGTGGGAGAGTGCATCCTACAATAAACAGTTTGCGAATACGTTGTTTTGTAACACCTACAGTGTGTAACTACACAGTAATAACTGTAGTAACAACCTTGAAGTTACATAGGAAATGAAATGTAGATATCACTAAATTAATTCAACTGAAGCTTCAAATCAAATCTGACATTTGTAAATGCTTTTCTTCTACGATTTCAGAGCTAAGATTGAATTTTTATTTGGTTATCTTTTTTTCTGCTATAAAACTGTATAATTATGTTGTACATTTTACTCTTTTCTAGGCTGAGCTCATTTATATTTTGTATGTAAATGTGTGCAGGCCTACATCACTTCTGAGGAAGAAAATTGAAGTGTGGTTAGGTAAGAATAGAGTAAAATTATATATTTGAGTGGAAAATGGAATGATTAGAAGGTTTACTGCTCACATCACCCTTTCAGAGTATGTTAATTAGTTTAAGGGACATGTTCTCTCAATTACAATTTGCAGTCTGACAGGCATATACCCACTGATGTTTGTGGCACATGTGAGCTCATGCATCTGTGATTGAATCTTACATTACCAATTGAGAACAGAACACAATGAGACTAACAATACGTGATGACTTGGAAAATAACGTAATGTCAGCTAGATGGCAACAGTGGCCTTGTCATTAACCTAGCTACCGTTTCTGTACATCTGAATACACTTCAGTGTTCACTTCCTCTGTCTGTTGATACATATCACCATAACACATTATGTTCTTCCATATAGGCAGCATTCTTTGTTAATTTAGTTCTATACCCAGTTTATAATGTTGGTTTGGTTATGACACTCATTGACTTCCATCTGCAAAATGTCAGATTCATTTTTGCTTTATGAATCTGAGCTTTAGTGTGCTCTGAATGAATAAAGCTAACTTATGCACTGATTCCAATTCAATGTATCTCTTTTTTCTCTCATGCTTAGCAATCTAAATGGATCTATCCAGCTATGTAGGATTATACTGAACCAAGAATGTTGTTTTATATAAAAGTCCACAGACATTTTGGAAGAAAAATCCAACAACCAGTATAAAAAAAAAGTAACTTCAAAATATCAATTTCAGGCTGTGTGGTACCTCTTCGAGTGGATATCAAAGCAAATGTCTATTTAAAAAGGGCAGGCGAATGGAATGAATAAAAGGTTTCATGGATTGCAGGGTTTTTCAAGGATAAAACTACTGACATTTTCCCTTGACAAACCCTGGATTTTGTGCATGCTCTTTTGTCTCTTTCTGGCTGTGAAAGTCACTGTGACATCAGTCTGATGGTGAGCTTTCAATGATATTGAAAGGCAAGAACATCATACAATTCATTAATTTATTTTACGTAGGGCTACATAATAGGTTGAACGTTCAAATTATACATTTTACTGATTCCAGACTGAATTTGAGATGTACAAATAATAATGCATCAATTCTAAACAGATCCATTTCTGAACATAACATGCAATTTTATGGTTCAGAAAAGCACCAGTCCATCTGGTCAAGTCATTTGCACATTCAACCAGGGATTTAGCGCCATCAAGTGGTTATTGAACAACACAGCAAGGCACTGAATTCCTTAAACCTGTAATTTGCTACTTATTATTCCTAACATTGAGCTACAGCAGTCGCTGTCATGCCATTTAAGATGAGGGAAGACATCTGTTTGTTTAATGGCCTTATTTCTATTACAGCATATTGGATGACTGTCATTCAAATACATTTTATTTGTCACATGCAACGAAATGCTTACTTACAAGCCCTTAACCAACAATGCAGTTCAAGAAATAGAGTGAAGAAAATATTTACAAAATAAACTAAAGTACATTTTTTTTAATAAAACAATAAAATAACAATAATGAGGCTATTTACAGGGGGTACCGATGAACAGCGGGTAGCAGCAGTGTAAAAACAAAGGGGGTGTCAATGTAAATAGTCCGGGTGGCCATTTGATTAATTGTTCAGCAGTCTTATGGCTTGGGGGTAGAAGCTGTAAAGGAGACTTTTTGACCTAGACTTGGCGCTCTGGTACTGCTTCATATTCCATTCATCCAGTTCAATGTAACATCGATAGGTTTAGGCTGTTACAGGATACCCTAATTTTGCCTATACTATACCCATCATGAGTTTGCTACAACATAGCCTATGAATTAAAGTTTACAAAGTAGGTGCACACAGGTCAAGAGAAAAAATGAAGGTGACAGTGACACATGGACAGAGTAATCATTAGTCCAACAAGTGGTTAGTTGCGAACATGAGTTTTTATTGGACAAATTCAGTTATGTTTATTCCCAATTCGTTCCTTTGATTCCATTTAAAAACGTTTTTCAACACAATCGGCAGAATGAATACACCCCTAAACATGCGTAACCACAGTTCACTTTCATAGCAGCCACGTTGCATTCCTTCTTGCATCTCTGTGCTTTCCTCCTCTTACCTTTTCCCTTCGCTTGTGGACTTCAATGCACAACACATCAGCTGTATGTGACCAAGCAAAAAAACCTTTACAAGTCAAACCATATCATAATCGAAGCACAGCCTACAACTTTTTCAGTTCTGTCCACACATTTTATATAGGATTGAGGTCAGGGCTTTGTGATGGCTACTCCAATACCTTGACTTTGTTGTCCTTAAGCCATTTTGCCACAACTTTGGAAGTATGCTTGAGGTCATTGTCCATTTGGAAGACCCATTTGCGAGCAAGCTTTAACTTCCTGACTTGCTTTTGTGGCGGTTTTGGAGCAGTGGCTTCTTCCTTGCTGAGCGACTTTTCAGGTTGTGTCGATAGAGGACTCGTATTACTGTGGATATAGATACTTTTATACCTGTTTCCTCCAGCATCTTCGCAAGGTCCTTTGCTGTTGTTCTGGGATTGATTTGCACTTTTCGCACCAAAGTACGTTATAACGGCTGCGTACATGTTTATACTTGCATACTATTGTTTGTACAGATGGACGTGGTACCTTCAGGTGTTTGGAAATTGCTCCCAAGGATGAAGCAGACTTGTGGATGTCTACAATTTTTTTTCTGACGTCTTGGCTGATTTCTTTTGATTTTACCATGATGTCAAGCAGAGGCACTGAGTTTGAAGGTAGGCCTTGAAATACATCCACAGGTACACCTCCGATTGACTCTAAATATGTCAATTTGCCGATCAGAAGCTTCTAAAGCCATGACATAATTTTCCGATATTTTCAAACTATTTAAAGGCACAGTCAACTTAGTGTATGTACACTTCTGACCCACTGGAATTATGATACAGTGAATGATAAGTGAAATAATCTGTCTGTAAACAATTGTTGGAAAAATTACTTGTGTCATACACAAAGTAGATGTCCTAACCGACTTGCCAAAACTATAGAAATTTGTGGAGTGATTAAAAAACAAGTTTTAATGACTCCAACCTAAGTATGTAAACTTCCGACTTCAACTGTATGAACGATTCCTACACAGTCTTTGCTTATAGGAAACAGAGTGGAAGAGGCAAAGTCTCAGTGTAGCAAAATCTTTGCTTGAAATTATGTCTTTATTTACGATTGTTGAAAAATATAACCCAGAAAGTTTATTTGATGGAATTTAGCTTTCATCATGAGACCAACATGTTTAGGCTATTTCCTTTTTCTACAATGCCTCTGTACAGTTTATTCTACTTGCTGTAATAAACATGAAATGCATTTTGTTTGACGAGGGAAGTAAATATCATACAAAAAGTAGCTGCAGTAAAATACAAGAGAATAAAAATAGAATAACTATATTTTATAAAAGACAAGAGAATGGCCGTGTTCTGACCAGGCATTGCTGACGCAGATCTTACAAAGCCTGGATAGGTATTTTAAGTATCAGCAAAGATGATCTATTATATTGACATGATATTCTAGTGACCACTCTAACAATAGAAATACATGTTGTCAATGATGGTTAGTGCTATACGGCATCCTTCATATTCACCCTAACAGCAGGGGTTCCAGGATTATTTCCAGCAACATCGCAAACTGTTTTAAAGACTGAAGGACAGGGTATGGTAGTGCTCCACTTCTCCCTGTCAGAATATGCAACAGAGGACTTGGAAAGCATATCAACTACTGTACAAATGGCAATATGGTTATTGTGAGTAACCTAATTTATGTTCTTTTAACTACACCTTCTATTGAGTTTACACAAACTATCATCTCCTACCATTCTGATAGATTGGAAAACATGGTTCTAACATTAATAATTTGGTTCTTACTCCATTGGTTACCTCGAGGCAGATGCCCCAGGCACAGAGTGGCCCACACTCATGGAATATGGTGCTTTTAAATGTTAGAGCAATCACTCGTAAAACATTTATTGTGAATGACCTTATTACTGAGTGCAAAGTTGACTGCATGTATGTTTATCACTGAAACATGGCTGTCTTCAGACTGTAGTGCCCCTCTTATTGAAGCTTCCCCCCCGGACTACAGCTTATCATACTCTATCAAAAAKGGAAAAGGGTAGGGGGACAGCCTCTATTTTTACGAATGCGCTCAGTTGTAAGAACATTTCGTTTGGCTACTTTGGGTATTTTGAGCATCATGCTATGCTGTTTAAATGTCAGCCACCAGTGTTGGCCATAACCCTGTATCGGCCACCAAAGCACTGCTCCACATTCTTTACTGATTTCTCTGAACTATTGTCTATTGTCCTTGAGAACTATGATAAAATCATTGTGTTGGGTGATTTAAATATTGATGTTGACAAAGAGCCTGACTCCAAGACTACTACCTTGTTGTCCATAGCAGAGGGTAATACTGAATGCATTATTAAGAAACGCTATCTTACCTCTGAAGTTGTTACAGATTTTATTGAGTGTATGAACAATACTCCATCACCTATTCTGCCATCCTCTTGTGATGATTTAGTTGATGACTTGAATAGTGAATTAAGGGCAACCATTGATACCATAGCTCCAGTAAGGTTGATAAAGGCCATATCCAAATGGAGAGCCCCTTGGATGAGTGAGGAAACGAATCAATTAAAGAGAAATTGCAGAAAGGCAGAATGAAAGTGGAGAAAGTCAAAGTTGCATGTCCATTATGATATTCTGAGACGGCAACTTGGCAATTAGAAATGCCAGACGGGCTAATTTTTCTAACTTGACCACTTATAATCAGAATAATTCAAGAGTGCTCTTCTAAACTGTTGATAAATCCTACCCCCACAAACCTATGTGAACTTTCCCTCACATCTAAATGTGGTGAGTTTGCGGCATATTTCAGAGATAAGATAAAACATTAGGCTGGGTGGAGAATGGTCAGATATCTAAAGAATAATAATGTAATATGGGTTGTTATTTTGTGATGTCATTAAAAGTGTTATAAAGGAAACACTGTAACTTAAAGTATATACACTACATGTACAAAGTCTCCATCCTTTACGTTGTGCATGAAATATAAACAATGATGAAAGTATTTTTGCTAAGATAATAATGTGATTTTAGGAGCCAAAAGAGATCATTTGTCTCCTATAAACTTTGCACAGTAAGTAGCCACGGCGGAAATGAGGTCAGAGAGCGTGTCAGCCTGACGGAAACGTCCCTTTCGACCAGAGTGCATAAAAGGATTGGTAAAAAATTAACATTGAGACCAGAAAGGCATCAAGCTGCAGCTCACGTCCAAAGAGGTTCGAACTCTGAATATCAACACGAGGTAGAGGTGAGAAGCCACCTCCCGGACAATCCCTGGTACGGCTGATTAGCCATCCTAAGTAAAGTAACCAGAAAAGCTCATTTAAGTGTGACCATTCTACTACTCTTCAAATCATCCTGTTCTACTACTCTTCTCAAATCACCGTATTCTACTACTCTTATCACCAATGGGAACCATCGACACGGCCGGCTAGCCTATCTTCCAAGGTGAATAACATGGAGTCAGCCTTTAGTTATTATGCTCCCAGGATCTGGAATAGCCTGCCAGAAAACCCCCAGGGGGCCAAAACTGTGGACATATTTAAAAGAAATCTTAAAACACCCCTTTTTAGCTTTACTTTTTCTTAGGGTTCTTTTTAGTTGTTCAGTTTTTATTGTTATTCTTTAGTTTTTTTTCTTCCTGTGAAGCACATTGTATTGCATTCTGTCTGAAATGTCCTGTATAAATAAAGCTTGATTTGATACCCTAACCTTAACCCTTATCCTAACCCTAACCCTAAACGTAACCATAACCCTTACTTAACCCTTACCTTAACCATTTTAAATGTAAACTTCAATGGGGTGGGGACGTCCCAAGGTTTCCAGATAGCAAGGACCCAACAAAGATGGAAGGCAGGTGGGAGGTGGCGAGATCAGGTTGGTCTATTCTTGCCAATGATAGGGCAGATATGCATGTGACCAACAGATACAACTAAGTCATTTTTCTCAAAGTTGCCGAATGCCACATGCTTCCACTTATATCAGTACATTGTAACAGCCCAGTGGCGTGTATTCATGGATGCCATGGGAAGAAAGGGTTCCCCAAAAAATTTACCAAGAAAAAAAGAAAAAAAAATGTTTTTTTTTCATTTCTCTGTGTTTCATCATTTTTCTTCAATTCGCGAGAGGCTGAATGTATTGTATCTCACCGGAGAAAGCATCTGAGGGCGCGAAACAGTGCCCATCTGTCTCTGTATGTGTAGGCCATCTATCTGACGCTGTCTGCTCCAAAAGAGTATGACATTGTTGCCACCAGTAGTATTGACTGCAAGGGAAGCAAGCGAGCATTTGGCAAAATATTTTTTTTATCTAAACCAAGATGGACCACAGCCTGTCCTTTCCAATGGGAACAAATTAGTCATGGTGGGCAGAACAAGCAAGGAGGTGGGAAGAGCCAAGCATGAGCTAGAGAGATCCTATTGGCCCGTTCTAACATGAGTTCCACTTATTTTTTTTATTTTTTTATTTTTTTTGAGTAAAAAATAATACAAATTAAATCTAAGCAGCCAATTACCTTGTTATTTTTTTCCATCTCTCATGCCATATTCCCATTGCTATAGTTATAGTTATTACATCATGTAATGAATGTAGTGCTCAGTAGAAAGTATGTTTACTGGCGAATTGTAGCTAGCCATCAAGTGATTCTATGGAAATCAAGTCCAGTCTGCTGTGGAACTCGACGTTGTGTAATACACACTCTCGTTGTACTGAACGTTGTACTGAACGGGACTACGGGACTTGGTTTGCTTTGTTTATAAATGATTTGGCAAAATAAATTAAATAGTTAAATATGATGTAATAGTTAAATACTGATGATATTATTTTGATGTCAGAAACTGAACAAGACCTGCAGAAAATGTTATTATGTGCAGTCAATTGGTGTAAAAGATGGAGACCCATGATCAACCAGACAAAAACACAGATAATGCATTTTAGAAAACCAGGTGCTAAGACAAGTGTTTTTCAGTTTTATTTTGGTGAGACATTCTTGAGTTTACAAGCATTTATAAATATTTGGGTATTTTTATTGACAAACATATTACCTTTCTATACGGAACATCTGCCCTGGCYGACTCAGCAAGTAGAGCTCTTGGGGGAGTTATAGGATAAACAAAAACACTGAAAGATATTGGTTATGTTACGTATTCCAAACTGTATCAGACATGTGTGTGTCCTGTTCTGGACTATTCAGTAGGAGTGTGAGGTGCCAAGATGTATTTTAGAAAGGAACATGTCCATAACAGAGCAGTATGTTACTTTTTGGGTGTCCACAAGTTTGCACCTATACTTGAAATAACTGGGGACATGGGCTGGAAACCCTGTGAGGTGAGATGGAAGGCGTGTATGGTGAGACTTTGGAATAGACTGTTGCCAACTGCCAGAATAGCTGGTAAAGTTTTTCAATGGGATCTATCCATAGAGACAGCCTGGACAACTGAAATGTCCGACCTTTTTCAACAGTCTGACATCTGTACAAAAAACTAATTAAGGGTAACATAGACATGATTAAAAAACAACTGATGCAATACTAAAAACAATGGAGGAGATTAATCATAAACCCAAATTGAGAATCTTTAGTTTGATTAAGGGTGAATTTGTGTGTGAGCGATATATTATGTATAACCTACCTAAAAGCAAGAGATCACTATGTGCACAGGTCAGATCAGGGATATTGTCTCTGCGTATTGAAACAGGTAAGATCAGGGATATTGCGTCTGCGTATTGAAACAGGTCGGTATTGTGGTGAAATGGAAGAGGAAAGACTATGTAACCTTTAAGAAATAGAGAATGAAACTCAGTTTATCCTCTACGATATACGCTTGCTCTTATTCCAGAAAGCACACCAGATATACACTGGCATTATGTGGATGAGTGATGAGGAGAAATGTAAGTGTTTTTTTGTCCATTGTGTATTTCCGTTTGCAGAATATTTAGATAAATCCTGGAATAAAATAAAAAGGGCTACCTATAATTAAATTGTAAAAATATTTTGCTTCCATGTGGTAAATGGCATGTGTGTATATAGATTGTGTATATGCTTGTCTCCCATACTAATCTTTTTTTTTTGCCAGTCTGGTTTCAAGTGACTTCTGTTTCTTTTTATTTCTGTATTTATTTGTCTGTCTGTCTGAATGAATGTACAGTGAGGAGAACAAGTATTTGATACACTGCCGATTTTGCAGGTTTTCCTACTTACAAAGCATGTAGAGGTCTGTAATTTTTATCATAGGTACACTTCAACTGTGAGAGACGGAATCCAGAAAATCCAGAAAATCACATTGTATGATTTTTAAGTAATTAATTTGCATTTTATTGCATGACATAAGTATTTGATACATCAGAAAAGCCGAACCTAATATTTGGTACAGAAACCTTTGTTTGCAATTACAGAGATCATACGTTTCCTGTAGTTCTTGACCAKGTTTGCACACACTGCAGCAGGGATTTTGGCCCACTCCTCCATACAGACCTTCTCCAGATCCTTCAGGTTTCGGAGCTGTTGCTGGGCAATACGGACTTTCAGCTCCCTCCAAAGATTTTCTATTGGGTTCAGGTCTGGAGACTGGCTAGGCCACTCCAGGACCTTGAGATGCTTCTTACGGAGCCACTCCTTAGTTGCCCTGGCTGTGTGTTTCGGGTCGTTGTCATGCTGGAAGACCCAGCCATGACCCATCTTCAATGCTCTTACTGAGGGAAGGAGGTTGTTGGCCAAGATCTCGCGATACATGGTCCCATCCATCCTCCCTCAATACGGTGCAGTCGTCCTGTCCCTTTGCAGAAAAGCATCCCCAAAGAATGATGTTTCCACCTCCATGCTTCACGGTTGGGATGGGTTCTTGGGGTTGTACTCATCCTTCTTCTTCCTCCAAACATGGCGAGTGGAGTTTAGACAAAAAGCTTCTATTTTTCTCATCAGACCACATGACCTTCTCCCATTCCTCCTCTGGATCATCCAGATGGTCATTGGCAAACTTCAGACGGGCCTGGACATGCGCTGGCTTGAGCAGGGGACCTTGCGTGCGTTGCAGGATTTTAATCCATGACGGGCGTAGTGTGTTACTAATGGTTTTCTTTCTGGAGGATGTTGAGTTTGAGACGTGGTCCCAGCTCTCTTAGGTCATTGACCATGTCCTGCCGTGTAGTTCTGGGCTGATCCCTCACCTTCCTCATGATCATTGATGCCCCACGAGGTGAGATCTTGCATGGAGCCCCAGACATAGGGTGATTGACCGTCATCTTGAACTTCTTCCATGTTTCGAATAATTGCGCCAACAGTTGTTGCCTTCTCACCAAGCTACTTGCCTATTGTCCTGTAGCCCATCCCAGCCTTGTGCAGGTCTACAATTTTATCCCTGATGTCCTTACACAGCTCTCTGGTCTTGGCTATTGTGGAGAGGTTGGAGTCTGTTTGATTGAGTGTGTAGACAGGTGTCTTTTATACAGGTAACGAGTTCAAACAGGTGCAGTTAATACAGGTAATGAGTGGAGAACAGGAGGGCTTCTTAAAGAAAGCCGGAATTCTTACTGGTTGGTAGGTGATCAAATACTTGTCATGCAATAAAATGCAAATTAATTACTTAAAAATCATACAATGTGATTTTCTGGATTTTTTTTATTTTTAGATTCCGTCTCACAGTTGAAGAGTACCTATGATAAAAAATTACAGACCTCTACATGCTTTGTAAGTAGGAAAACCTGCAAAATCGGCAGTGTATCAAATACTTGTTCTCCCCACTGTATATATGTATGTATATTATTTTACTGCTCTAGGGACGTAATTATTGTTTGGATAACCTTATTTACTATTAAGTATAGATTATTATAATTTTTTTCACTCTTTATGCAATGCAGAGAACACCGGAATAAGAATTAGCATTTAATTACCATAGTGAATTATTGTAATGTTTGTTTATGTGTCAATTAATCCCATAAGGGGTGGGTTGCCAATTGGCGATTTGACACGAAAATAACATTTTAATTAATTAATTTGACAAAATCGGTATCCCTTCTAGACATGGGCCAGCGGAGGCTCCTCTGAAGCTCCCGCGGCGTTGGAAAACAGGAAGTAGAATGACGTTTGTTATCACAGTCACATGCTCAAGTCAAGCTCGATCAGCTGACTGCATTCCTTCCCCTTTTTGATGGTTCGATTTTTCTTCTCCAATTGAACGATTTCGGGGGGTGATTAACATTATTTATATTATTCAGACCGTTTGGAGTCAATTGTAAACACCAACCTGAAGCTAGTGTTGTAAGATTGCCCGTAAAATATCGCGGTTTGGGTGATTGAGTGGATCATGAACGGACACGCCATTCTCTACACCGGGGTCACTTTGGCCTTCTGGAGTACTATTCTCATCGTCGGTAAGAAAACGTTGTATATTTGCTAGTTAATGTAATGGGTTTAGTTAGCTAATGATGATGGCAAAAATATACTTTATTTAATTAAAAAAGCACTCGTTTGTATTTATTGATTGTGAATGTCTTTGCTTGACAGGTACTGTGCTGACTTGCTAACTAACGTGACGTTATCCCGCTGCGCTACTAGTTAGTAGTAGATAAATTGTCTCTGCAGTGATGTGATGGCTTGTTCACATATGTCATAATGTTTCAGGATTCCTAGTTATTTAGCTTTCTAGCTTCCTTGCATTGAATGTTGTTATTGACGCTTGTGGCACTGCCGTCCAAAAACTTGTTTAGCCATTTGTTTGTAAGAATTTGACGAAATGCTTACAGGAAGTAACGTAGCTTGCTTCCTAACTAGTTAACGTTAGCTAGCAAGCGATTAACTAACTAATGTTCGACTGCATAGTATAAGGCCCTGCACTAACAGCATAACTTTACTATAGAAAACGTATATAACACAACATAGCTAAATAAATCACGCTAGCTTAGTTTCTACAGTCAGAAAAATAGGAACCTAAGCACTTCTCGTGTGACCTATCACACTTACCTTCTGACATTTCATAATTTCTCGGGCACAATTTGGTTCTGTATCTCAGTGGCTTGACATTGCATGTACTGTACAGAAACACACATACATCTACATACAGTGTACACACACATGCATAAACTCATGAAAACGTTTCCACTTTTTTTCTGCGTTGGTGATATTTTTCAGGTATCTGCTACACAATCTTCGATCTTGGATTCCGCTTTGATGTGGCATGGTTAGTATGACAGTCTCTTGTCTTAGTTAGAACAGTCGGATATATCATAGGCATAAGAATATAGGCAACAATTCTGAGTCTGGTGCTGATTACTAATAGAATTCCAGTCAGGTGGTATTTTAGAAGTCTTGACCTAGACTGATGCTTAGAATGTTTGATTTTCATTGTAAAGTGGTACTCTCTCCCTCAGGTTCTTGACAGAAACGTCGCCCTTTATGTGGGCAAACCTTGGGATTGGCTTGGCCATCTCGCTCTCTGTTGTCGGAGCAGCTTGGTGAGTATTCTTAATTTCCCTCTTTTGAGTGTTGCATCAGAAGAGATTGTCCAATATGAATAGGGAAGTTCTGAAATTAGATTTGAAAATTCAAATAGCAACTAGTGTCTTGTCCCCATCCTCTTCCCTATTTCATGCAGGCTAAATTACTACTCCTGGATGGCAGGAGTATTGTTTTAGTGTATCACTGTTTTTATGTTCTGCTTTGTCGGGTTGGTCTGATTTTTGTGATTAAATCAAATATCTTGATTTGACATTGACAATATATTGTGATGTGCTAGACTATACTCTACTTGAACTTTACAAATCAAAACTGTGCAGTTTTATTAGTTAGGCGGTATCAATATGTTAAATGATGTCTACATTTAATTAACCAAGCCTTAGTTTTTCACCAAACTAAGATTATTAAGTGAGAATGCGACTATAATATTGAAAATACATTTAAATTACACAGTCTGGAATTATCTAGTCATTAACAGCGCAAAACGATTATATCGGATATTGCAATATTTGGAGTAACATATTGTAGAAGAGGTCCCCCAGGTATCATCCAAACCTAGTTTTATGTTCATAATGAATTTTGTCCTCCTTGTTTTACAGGGGCATTTACATCACAGGTTCCAGCATCATAGGAGGTGGTGTAAAAGCACCACGGATTAAAACAAAGAATTTGGTCAGGTAAGATATTCAAAGTGAAAATGTCTCATTATGGGCCGGTTTCTCACTCCCTGATTAAGTTTACCCCTGGACTAAAATCACCATTTAAAAATGCTTTCTAGTCAAAATCTAGGCTTAATTTTTGTCTGTATTTGCGTACTGTGTATATATACATTCAAAAGTTTGGGGACACCTATTCATTACAGGGTTTTTCTTTATTTTTTACTATCTTCTACATTGTAGAATAATAGTGAAGACATCAAAACTATGAAATTACACATGATCCCCGAGTGGCGCAGCAGTTTAGTGCACTACATCTCAGTTCTAGGGGCATCACTACAGACCCTGATTCGATCCCGGGCTGTATCACAACCGGCCGTGATCGGGAGTCCCATAGGGCGGCGCACAATTGGCCCAGCGTCATCCRGGTTAGGGGAGGGTTTGGCCGGTGTAGGCCGTCATTGTAAAATAAGAATTTGTTCTTAACTGACTTGCCTAGTTAAATAAAGGTTAAAATAAAAAATATGGAATTATGTAGTCTCCACAAAAGTGATAAACAAATTCTTCAAAGTAGACACCCTTTGCCTTGACAGCTTTGCACACTTTGCATTCTCTCAACCAGCGTCATGAGGTAGTCATCTGGAATGCATTTCAATTAACAGGTGTGCCATGTTAAGTTAATTTGTGGAATTTCTTTCCTTAATGCTTTTGAGCCTGTTAATTGTGATGTGACAAGGTAGGGGTGGTATACAGAAGATAGCCCTATTTGGTTAAAGACGAAGTCCATATTATGGCAAGAACAGCTCAAACAAGCATAGAGAAACGACAGTCCATCATTAATTTAAGACAAGAAGGTCAGTCAATCCGGAAAATTTCAAGGACTTTGAAAGCTTCTTCAAGTGCTGTCGCAAAAACCATCAAGCGCTATGATGAAACTGGCTTTCATGAGCACCGCCGCAGGAAAGGAAGACCCAGAGTTACCTCTGGTACAGAGAATAGGTTAGAGTTACCAGCCTCAAATTGCAGCTCAAATAAAAGCTTCAGAGTTCAAGTAACAGACATCTCAACCTTGACTAACCGGTACCCCCACACATTGACTCTGTACCTGTACCCTCTTTATATAGCCTCGCTATTGTTATTTTACTGCTGCTCTTTAATGATTTGTTACTTTGTTCCCTTATTTTTTTTTGTTGGGGGGGGGTATATATTTTTTATTTCGTTTATTTTTTAAACTGCATTGTTGGTTAATTAAGGGCTTGTAGTAAGTAAGCATTTCACTGTAAGGTCTACCTACACCTGTTGTATTTGGTGAATGTGACATTTGATTTGATCAATTGCTCAGAGGAGACTGTGTGAATCAGGCCTTCATGGTCAAATTGCTGCAAGGAAACTACTAAAGGACTCTAGTAAGAAGAAGAGACTTGCTTGGGCCAAGAAACATGAGCAATGGACATTAGACTGGTCGAAATCTGTCCTTTGGTCTGATGTGTCCAAATTTGAGAGTTTTTATTCCAACCGCTGTGTCTTTGTGAGACACAGAGTAGGTCTACGGATGATCTCTGCATGTGTGGTTCCCACCGTGAAGCATGAAGGTGTGGGGGTGCCTTGATGGTCACACTGTCAATGATTTATTTAGAATTCAAGGCACACTTAACCAGTATGGCTACCACAGAATTCTGCAGCGATACACCATCCCATCTGGTTTACGCTTAGTGGGAATATAATTTGTTTTTTAATGGGACAATGACCCAACACACCTCCAKGCTGTGTAAGGGCTATTTGACTAAGAAGGAGAGTGATGGAGTACTGCATCAGATGAGTTGGCCTCCACAATCACCCAACCTCAACCAAATTGAGATGGTTTGGGATGAGTTGGACCGCAGAGTGAAGGAACAAGTGCTCAGCATGTGTGGGAACTCCTTCAAGACTGTTGGAAAAGCATTCCAGGTGATCCTGGTTGAGAGAATGCCAAGAGTGTGCAAAGCTGTCATGAAGGTAACGGATGGCTACTTTGAAGAATCTCAAATATATTTTGATTTGTTTAACTTTTATTTATTTTTTTACTACATGATTCCATATATGTTATTTCAGTTTTGATGTCTTCACTATTATTCTACATTTATGTATGTATGTATGTATGTATGTATGTTGAAGTCGGAAGTTTACATACACTTAGGTTGGAGTCATTAAAACTCGTTTTTCAACCTCTCCACAAATTTCTTGTTAACAAATTATAGTTTTGGCAAGTCGGTTAGGACATCTACTTTGTGCATGACACAAGTAATTTTTCCAACAATTGTTTACAGACAGATTATTTCACTTATAATTCACTGTATCATAATTCCAGTGGGTCAGAAGTTTACATACACTAAGTTGACTGTGCCTTTTAAATAGCTTTGAAAATATCAGAAAATGATGTCATGGCTTTAGAAGCTTCTGATCGACTAATTGACATCATTTGAGTCAATCGGAGGTGTACCTGTGGATGTATTTCAAGGCCTACCTTCAAACTCAGTGCCTCTTTGCTTGACATCATGGGAAAATCAAAAGAAATCAGCCAAGACCTCAGAAAGAAAATTGTAGACCACAAGTCTGGTTCATCCTTGGGAGCAATTTCCAAATGCCTGAAGGTACCATGTTCATCTGTACATACAATAGTACACAAGTATAAACACCATGGGACTACGCAGCCATCATACCGCTCAGGAAGGAGACCCGTTCTGTCTCCTAGAGATGAACGTACTTTGGTGCGAAAAGTGCAAATCAATCCCAGAACAACAGCAAAGGACCTTGTGAAGATGCTGGAGGAAACGGGTACAAAAGTGTCTATATCCACAGTAAAATGAGTCCTATATCGACATAACCTGAAATGCCACTCAGCAAGGAAGAAGTTACTGCTCCAAAACCACCATTTAAAAAAAGCCAGACTACGGTTTGCAACTGCACATGGGGTCAAAGATCATACTCTTTGGTGAAATGTCCTCTGGTCTGATGAAACAAATGGAACTGTTTGGCCATAATGACCATCGTTATGTTTGGAGGAAAAATGCGGAGGCTTGCAAGCCGAAGAACACCATCCCAACCGTGAAGCATGGGGGTGGCAGCATCATGTTGTGGGGGTGCTTTGCTGYAGGAGGGACTGGTGCACTTCACAAAATAGATGGCATCATGAGGAGGAAAATTATGTGAATATATTGAAGCAACATCTCAAGATATCAGTCAGGAAGTTAAAGGTTGGTCGCAAATGGGTCTTCCAAATGGACAATGACCCCAAGCATTCTTCCATAGTTGTCAAAATGGCTTAAGGACAACAAAGTCAAGGTATTAGAGTGGCTATCACAAAGCCCTGACCTCAATCCTAAAGTAAGTTTGTGGGCAGAACAGAAAAGGTATGTGCCAGCAAGGAGGCCTACAAACCTAACTCAGTTACGCCAGCTCTGTCTGGAGGAATGGGCCAAAATTCACCCAACTTATTGTGTGAAGCTTGTGTAAGGCTACCCAAAACGTTTGACCCAAGTTAAACAATTTAAAGGCAATGCTACCAAATACTAATTGAGTGTATGTAAACTTCTGACCCACTGGGAATGTGATGAAAGAAAKAAATAAAAGCTGAAATAAATCATTCTCTCTACTATTATTCTGACATTTTACATTCTTAAAATAAAGTGGTGATCCTAACTGACGTAAGACAGGGAATTTTTACTCAGATTAAATGTCAGGAATTGTGAAAAACTGAGTTTAAATGTATTTGGCTAAGGTGTATGTAAACTTCCGACTTCAACTGTATGTATGTTTTGTATTGATAAGACCACAGTCTTTCCCATCAATGTTTTGTGTTAWATGCTTTTGCTGTCTCGTCCTGTCCACAGCATTATCTTCTGCGAGGCCGTAGCTATATATGGGATCATCATGGCAATCGTGATAAGTAACATGGCTGAGGTAAGCATGAGAGGTGGCTTATGATATGATAATCATTTTGTGTCCTTTAACAGTGGTGGGAAAAAGTACCCAATTGTCATACTTGAGTAAAAGTAAATATTCCTTAATAGAAAATGACTCAAGTGAAAGTCACCCAGTAAAATACTGCTTGAGTAAAAGTCTTAAGGTATTTCGTTTTAAATATACTTAAATATCAAAAGTAAATGTAATTGCAAAAATATTTTCACTTATCAATTGTAAGAGAACCAGATGGTATAATTGTCTTGTTTTTAATATGTACAGATAGCCAGGGGCACACTCCAACACTCGGACATAATTTATAAATGAAGCATTTGTATTAAGTGAGTCCGCCAGATCAGAGGCGGTAGGGATGACCAGGCTTGTTCTCTTGAGTGTGTGAATTGGACCATTTTCTGTCGTGCTCAGCATTCAAGATGTAAAGAGTACTTTTGGGTGTCAGGGAAAATGTATGGAGTAAAAAGTACATAATTTTCTTTAAGAATGTAGTGAAGTAAAAGTTGTCAAATATAGAAATTGTAAAGTACAGATACCCCCCAAAAATGACTTAAGTAGTACTTTAATGTATTTTTACTTAATTAATAAGCAGTGTTGTAAAGTACTTATGACTATGGTGATATAGTATTAAGATGTCTTTATTCCAAATGGCACCCTATTCCCTATATAGTGTACTCCTTTTGGTCAGAAGTAGTGCAATGAATAGGAAATAGGGTACCATTAAGGACTGAACCTGTGGTAACTAGCCGTAGCCTCAGGAAGGGCCTTCTTGGAGAACGGCCTTGAATCTTTCTTCAGGCTTACTGATGTATGATACTGTAGTAGACGGCTCCAATTTTATTAGAGACATTCTATTTCTTTACACACCATCTTTCCCTTTATAGAGCTTTAGCGGCACTACACCAGAGACCATTGGGGCAAGGAACTACCAAGCAGGTAAGAAGAGAATTGCTGACATTGGGTGTTAATTAGCCTGTTTGGCATGACCATGAGTGACAAGGAGTTGGCATGATGGCACTAACAGACTGGCACTCAGGCTAGTTGTTGATTGGAAGTCGAACGCGTTCTTAATTTCCAATGATATAAAGGCAGGCTCAACATTTAGATGTAAAGTAGGCACATTTTGCCATTGTATTTTATCATTTGAGCTATTGAAGCCAATTTCAGGCTATAAAGTAAAGACTGTACTGATTGTGTTCTTTCCTGACAGGCTACTCCATGTTTGGTGCTGGTCTTACTGTGGGCTTCTCCAACCTCTTCTGCGGCATCTGTGTTGGCATCGTTGGGAGTGGAGCCGCCCTGGCTGATGCCCAGAACGGCAGCCTCTTCGTCAAAATCCTTATTGTGGAAATCTTCGGCAGTGCGATTGGGCTATTTGGAGTGATTGTAGCCATCTTGCAGGTAACTGACATTCTTTTGCCACAGTTTTCATCCTTTGATTGGTTGAATGGCGTAATCATTCTGTAGCTGATTGCATGAACTGAATATAGGTTTGCTTCTTCTTGTTTTTCTTATTACATAATCAAATATATGTATTTTCTTGTAGACATCGAAAGTAAAAATGGGTGACTAGAAGATGTATCCGCAAGACATAAGATCACGATGACAAGATCAATGGAAGACAAAGCTGGAGAAGCAGATGGATTGTGTAAATACATAGTAAATTATTGAAATGTCTTTTTTGTCTGCGATTGTTTTTAACCATTTGCTGAAGAGTGACATATTTGCACCATTTTGTCTTAAAGGAATGCAACCGAAAGGTTAGATTAAACTGCAGGTGTTTAAGACAAAATCCTATCCCTTTTGAATAAAATTAATGTTCGTATTACCGCAGTTGTAGGAAAAAAGTAATTCATCTCTAGCAAACCTCTTGGCATTCCCTACATACTTTTACTGTTGTACCAAATCTATTACAGTCAGTAGTAGTAGTAGGGACATTTTATTTTATTACATTTCTTTAAAGCCATATTTTGGCAATGAGGCCCTGTCTACTTCCCCAGAGTCAGATAAACTTTTCTGGAATCTGTGTTCAGTTTGAAGGAAGTTAGAGTTTCAWGAGCCATCGCAAATCTGTGAAGAGCTGTTCTGTTCATTACATGGAATTGTGAAAAATGCCTGTTAAAAAAAAAAAAAATATATATATATATATGGTTTGAAGTATTGAAATGTTTGTATGCAAAAGTCATGGTATAACAAAGCAAATTATTATATCTATGACTAATGTAATCCATAATGTTTTTCACTAGTTTCAGTTACTATATATTTATCAATGACTGGTGTAAGTAACCAGTACTATAGTAACACTAAATGAATCAAAATGTATTGATACAAAGGTGACCTAAAGAGATATTACTCTGAAATGGTAATTGTTGGTTGTTTTACATTAGTCAGCTGTCATTCATTTAATTTGTGTGGATGTATGCATACCATTTTGGTTGGCACTCTTCGGTTCTGATTGGTTAAAAATGAGAATAGTACATTTGTGTGTGTATATAAAGGGTCTGTTGTTTTGTGACCTGAGGCTGTTTACTATTCCATGTACCTTAGCTTGGGTTGTCAGATTTTTTGTTGTTGTTGATGCAAGTGGTCTTTGTCCACATTGAATGAGCTGTGGCTGAATATACATGTATATGATTTTAAGTGACCATCTATTTTTTTTGTTCTTTCTTTCTTAGATAGGTCTGTAACCCCCTGTTAACTATCTGTGGAGAGTGAGAAATGTAGCGGTTTTCTTCAAGACCATTTACCCTTGTACATTATTCTGCTTTCCTCTATTTTTGTGTAACTTTGAGCTTGAATACGCCAAGCTCCTTGTCTTGTGAATGGGCTGACATGTATTATTTTGGAGAGATGGTACTCGAGCAGAACATCGATAAGAACTTCTTCAGACCGGTTGGCCTTTTTCTTAGTCGTGCTTTTGTTTAAAAAAAAATGTATTTAATGAATTAGCTGCAACATCTATGTCCACCAGTGCTACTGATTTTACGACTTTTAGATTGAGCCCTTAAATGTTAAATACAATCATTGTGTCTATTGTCATAAACTGGCATCCATTTTAATATTCATAACATCCAACTTGCTGTGACTGTTGGTCCCAAATGTCACTCTATTCCCTACACAGTGCTCTAAGTTTGACTAGAGCACTATTAGCTATATATAGTGCACTACTGTTGACCAGGACCGGTCAACAATAGTGCACTATATATAGGACATAGGGTGCCATTTGAGATGCACTTATGGAGGGCTCACACTGAGTCCCCATCCTCTCCTTACCAACCATTTTATTTAAATGATTCAGCGGTGTTCATTCCTTACTTTTGAACATTCCTTAGTGACCTTTGGTGTAATACAGGGGTGGCCATCCTGGTCCTGGAGAGCCTCGGTACTGAAGCATTTTACTTCAATGGATAACATTTGGACTGTAAGTCCCAACTGTTGTTGGTTTCAAAGTATGCTGCTTGAGAGAGGGCCGTGAATGCTCATGTCTTACTTTGAGAGACTAGGTCCTTGGTTGGCCACCTGTACTGTAGTGGTGTGTCATTCCTCATGTAAATGAAGATCTCTAGACCATGCCTCTGGCTTTAGTGACTGTGTTTAATATGTTGTGGTGAAGCCATTGTTTTGTCATGTGTAAAAGTGGGTCCTCTTGACTTAATTGTCCTTGAAAGAATAAAATACACCAAACTGACCGTTCAATCAAATGTATTTTATGAAGCTTTTTGCGTCAGCTGTTGTCACAAAGTGCTTTAGAGATACCTGCTGCCCTACCAAGCAAAAAGGCACTAACTGCTCGTAGTGTGGAACTGAGAAAAATGGCTTTTATTTACCTTGGTTTCACAGCATGACCCCCATTTTCTCCAAAACAAAATACAACAGAGGTAGGATACTTGTCCCCATGATTAAGCATGTATTTCATGTATCAAAAAGGACATTAACTCTTTTTTTGACCAAATGAGCAGTTACTGCCTTTTTGCTTGGTAGGGCAGCCTGGCTTAGACCTCAGAGCAAGCTGAGGTGAAATCAGTGTCCAAGAAAAACTCCCTAAAAAAAAATCTTAGAGGAACCTGGCTCAGCGGTATGACCCATCCTCTTCTGGATGTAAGTCGTTTTAAAAAAATGTTGTTTCTGTAATGATCTTCCTTATGTCCCAGTCCCACTCTATAATTTCGATAGATGGCGCTATATATTAAATAATTTGCACATTTACTGGGGACCTATCACACCTTATGCCTCTGCCTTATTGCTTAATTACATTTACAAAAGTGGGGGCAGCAACATTTGCTATATTAATTGACTTTTATTGACATCAAATTGTACCCCACAAAAGTGCCGATATTACACTTACTGTAGTCCTGTCTTTTTAGCTGCAAACTACTAGAGATGTGCAATGCTGATAGGACCTAGTATAAGCTCCCTCTGGTGGCAGAATACCCGAGAGTTTGGACCAACTGAGACTCCGTACTGAAGAGAGCGAGATGAACCTGCTACAGTCTCCTTTTTGCTTCATATCAACACCAAACCTAACGGATTGACTGAATTATGAAGATAGAAGATTTACTACACTATATTTGGCATATTGCCCTCCGTAAATGATCAAACAAAATGAGGCATTCATATCTGCCATGTCTTTTATATGGCAAAACGTTTTTAACAGTATCTGCACGAAAAATGAAATGACCGATTTTATCATCAGAAATAAAACGGGCTCCATGCTTTATTACGTGCATTTTTTGTGAGGGCTTTTTGTTATTTTAGTTTTTTTTTAATGACATTTACAGATTTCATATAAAAGCTTGATGCAACAAAAAGGAAATGCATTCATAGAAGAGAGGAGGATTGCTTGCCACCTCAAGGTAAGACTATTCTATTTCATTTGTTCATTACATTTCGTTCTTTTGTTTACCTTSTATTTTTAAATTTAGCCTGCCATTTTGATTCTTCTTTATTATCCCAAACATCTCCATTTATCAACATTTATATGTTTAATTGTGGTTATTGATGTTTTTGTTATACAATTTGCTTTGGTGTCATGCACATTTTGCTGAAGCATCCTAGACCCGTGATTCTACATGCATTTGCAACGTCCTTTTTTTCAAGAGACCCACACGTTCAACAACATTATTTCAATAAGCAGAACGGTCCTTGGAAGCAGCGATGGAAAGATCCATCCTGCGCTGTCCACTGGTATCAACACTGAACAAAAATATAAACGCAACATGTAAAGTGTTGGTCCCATGTTTCATGAACTGTTTCATGAACTGTTCCATGCGCACAAAAAGCTTATTTCTCAAATTTTGTCCACAAATTTGTTTACATCCCTGTTAGTGAGCATTTCTCCTTTGCCAATATAATCCATCTACCTGACAGGTGTGCCATGTCAAGAATCTGATAAAACAGCATGATCATTACACAGGTGCACCTTGTGCTGGGGACAATAAAAGGTCACTCACAACTTTTGTCACACAACACTATGCCACAGATGTCTCAAGTTTTGAGGGAGCGTGCAATTGACATGTTGACTGCAGGAATGACCACCAGAGCTGTTGCCAGAATTTTATGTTAATTGTGTTGTGAACAGACTGCATGGTGGTGTTAGGTTTATGGTATGGGCAGGCATAAGCTACGGACAAYGAACACAATTGCATTTTATCGATTGGCAATTTGAATGCACAAAAATACTGTGATAAGATCCTGAGGCTCATTATGAGGCCCATTGTTTTTAAAGTATCTGTGACCAACAGATGCATATCTGTATTCCCAGTCATGTGAAATCCATAGACTAGGGCCTAATGAATTAATTTAAATTGACTGATTTCCTTATACATGTAATTCAGTAAAATGTTTGAAATTGTGGCATGTTGCATTAATATTTTTGTTCAGTGTAGTTATAAGAAGATGTAGCTGAAATGATAATTGTGTAGATAGGCTATAGTGTGTGTACAGAACCTGTCAAAAAATTTGGACACACCTACTCATTCAAGGGTTATTTTTACTATTTTCTACATTGTAGAATAATAGTGAAGACATCAAAACTATGCAATAACACACATGGAATCATGTAGTAACCATGTGGAATCATGTAGTAACCAAGAAAGTGTTAAACAAATCAAAATATATTTTATATTTGAGATTCTTCAAAGTAGCCACCCTTTGCCTTGATGATAGCTTTGCACACTCTTGGCATTCTCTCAACCAGCTTCATGAGGTAGTCACCTGGAATTTCAATTAACAGGTATGCCTTGTTAAAAGTTAATTTTTTGAATTTCTTTCCTTCTTAATGCGTTTGAGGCAATCAGTTGTGTTGTAACAAGGTAGGGGTGTTATACAGAAGATAGCCTTATTTGGTAAAAGACCAGGTCCATATTATGGCAAGAACAGCTCAAATAAGCAAAGATAAACGACAGTCCATCATTACTCAAAGACATGAAGGTCAGTCAATCTGGAAAATTTCAAGAACTTTGAGTGCAGTCACAAAAAACATCAAGCTGATGAAACTGGCTCTCATGAGGACCGCCACAGGAAATGAAGACCCAGAGTTACCTCTGCTGCAGAGGATACGTTCATTAGAGTTAACTGCACCTCAGATTGCAGGCCAAATAAATGCGTCACAGAGTTAAAGTAACAGACACATCTCAAYATCAACTGTTCAGAGGAGACTGTGTGAATCAGGCCTTCATGGTCGAATTGCTGCAAAGAAATCACTACTAAGGATAGCAATACGAAGAAGAGACTTGCTTCGGCCAAGAAACACGAGCAATGGACATTAGACTGGTGGTGCTTTGCTGGTGACACTGTCAGTGATTTATTTAGAATTCAAGGCACACTTAACCAGCATGGCTACCATAGCATTCAGCAGCGATACGCCATCCCATCTGGTTTGCGCATGGTGGGACTATCATTTGTTTTTCAACAGGACAATGACCCAACATACCTCCAGGCTGTGTAAGGGCTTTTTGACCAAGAAGGAGAGGGATGGAGTGCTGCATCCGATGACCTGGCCTCCACAATCACCCGACCTCAACTAAATTGAGATGATTTCGGATGAGTTGGACCGCAGAATGAAGGAAAAGCAGCCAACAAGTGCTCAGCATATGTGGGAACTCCTTCAGACTGTTGGAAAAACATTCCTCATGAAGCTGGTTGAGAGAATGCCAATAATATGCAAAGATGTCATCACGACAAAGGGTGGCTACTTTTAAGAATCTAAAACATAAAATATATTTTGATTTGTTTAACACTTGTTTTGGTTACTACATGATTCCATATATGTTATTTCATAGTTTTGATGTCTTCACTATTATTCTACAATGTAGAAAATAGTACAAATAAAGAATAACCCTTGAATGAGTAGGTGTGTCCAAACTTTTTATTGGTACTGTATATGTAACCATATAGATGTAACATTGTTTGCTGAATATGCTGAAATTATAGGCGACACCAATAGATATCACTATCTCTTGATCAGAATCTGGATGTCACATCATTGCAATTGTTCCTCATCTTAGTTGTCCATGTAACATTTACCCACTGTGTCATTTTGTGCATTGAAGTGATAGGGTTTGTGGGCCAAACTGATCATGGATGATCCACTGAAGATCATCCACTGAAGTCTCACGCTAATTATATCCCGCCTGATCACAAACTATTCAGGAATAATATGTTGAGAACTACTTGATTTTAGTTTGTGCACTCTAGCAATGTGGCAGGGCTCTACAGTGCTACCATTTTACATGCATATGCACCAAAATATGTTGCTGTGTGACCTGGATTCAAAATGTAGGAGCATCAGTGTGCCTACAACAAAAGAAATCGGCCATATCATAATTTTTGCAATGATTACTTCACCGCAGCCCCTAAGTGCTATGGAGAATACACTGAGCACAAATTGTTATTTTACAAGGCAAGTCAGTTAAGAACAAATTCTTATTTTACAATGCCTGCCTATCCCAAACGACGCTGGGCCATTTGTGTGCCACCATATGGGACTCTCAATCACAGCCAGTTGTGATACGGCCCAGGATTGAACCAGGGTCTGTAGTGACACCTCTAGCACTGAGATGCAGTGCCTTAGACCGCTGCGCCACTCGGGAGCCCCACTTGCCCCACTATTCATGACCGCCATACTTGCACCACTACTACAAAGAAAACGTCTTGCTACCTCAAATATTTTTCATTGTGGTCCAAAATGTCTTTGTGTGCGCCTACATTTATCAATTTAAGTGTACACGGGCTCCCTGTAAAAAAGGTAAGCATAGGCTATCTGTAGGCTGCCAACACTCCAATACTATTTATGATCCTGGAACTTGCTCTCACATTTGCTCTCAAATCATTTTAGCTCCTCATATGTAACTCATTTATTTTTTGTAGGGCAACATCACCACGTTGTTTACATGAGTACTCATTAACCTATTCAATCTGATGGCAACAGTCCCAATTTTAAATCTCTTATCATTCACAATGCATGGCTTCCCCTTAGGATTACATTTGATGGAGAACCTTGCTGGACGGATACTGTTGTCTGGAGCTTTTGAGGCAAGTGGCCTTCGTGCATTACAATGATTGTAGTCCATAGCCTGAGAGCCCCCTCAGGGTGGTCAAAGCAGGTGAGGAGTGACCAGTAGAGGTCGACCGATTATGATTTTTTAACGCCGATACCGATACCGATTACTGGGGGACCAAAAAAACCCGATACCGATTAATCGGACAATTTTTTTATTTATTTGTAATAATGGCAATTACAACAATACTGAATGAACACTTATTTTAACTTAATATAATACATCAATAAAATCAATTTAGCCTCAAATAAATAATGAAACATGTTAAATTTGGTTTAAATAATGCAAAAACAAAGTGTTGGAGAAGAAAGTAAAAGTGCAATATGTGCCATGTAAGAAAGCTAACGTTTAAGTTCCTTGCTCAGAACATGAGAACATATGAAAGCTGGTGGTTCCTTTTAACATGAGTCTTCAATATTCCCAGGTAAGAGGTTTTAGGTTGTAGTTATTATAGGAATTCTAGGACTATTTCTCTCTATACCATTTGTATTTCATATACCTTTGACTATTGGATGTTCTTATAGGCACTTTAGTATTGCCAGTGTAACAGTATAGCTTCCATCCCTCTCCTCGCCGCTACCTGGGCTCGAACCAGGAACACATCGACAACAGCCACCCTCGAAGCAGCGTTACCCATGCAGAGCAAGGGGAACAACTACTCCAAGTCTCAGAGCGAGTGACGTTTGAAACGCTATTAGCGTGCACCCCGCTAACTAGCTAGCCATTTCACATCGGTTACACCAGCCTAATCTCGGGAGTTGATAGGCTTGAAGTCTTAAACAGCGCAATGCTTGGAGCATTGCGAGGAGCTGCTGGCAAAACGCACGAAAGTGCTGTTTGAATGAATGCTTACGAGCCTGCTGGTGCCTACCATCGCTCAGTCAGACTGCTCTATCAAATCATAGACTTAATTATAACATAATAACACACAGAAATACGAGCCTTAGGTCATTAATATGGTCGAATCCGGAAACTGTCATCTCGAAAACAACATTTTTATTATTTCATTGAAATACGGAACCGTTCCGTATTTTATTTAACGGGTGGCATCCATAAATCTAAATATTCCTKTTACATTGCACAACCTTCAATGTTATGTCATAATTACGTAAAATTCTGGCAAATTAGTTTGGAATGAGCCAGGCGGCCCAAACTGTTGCATATACCCTGACTCTGCGTGCAATGAACGCAAGAGAAGTGACACAATTTCACCTGGTTAATATTGCCTGCTAACCCTTGATTTATTTTAGCTAAATATGCAGGTTTAAAAATATATATTTCTGTGTATTGATTTTAAGAAAGGCATTGATGTTTATGGTTAGGTACACGTTGGAGCAACGGCAGTCCTTTTTCGCGAATGCGCACTGCATCGATTATATGCAACGCAGGACACGCTAGATAAACTAGGAATATCATCAACCATGTGTAGTTATAACTAGTGATTATGATTGGTTGATTGATTGTTTTTTATAAGATAAGTTTAATGCTAGCTAGCAACTTACCTGGGCTTCTTACTGCATTCGAGTAAAAGGCGGGCTCCTCGTGAGGCAGGTGGTTAGAGCGTTGGACTAGTTAACTGTAAGGTTGCAAGATTGAATCCCTGAGCTGACAAGGTAAAAATCTGTCGTTCTGCCCCTGAACAAGGCAGTTAACCCACCATTCCTAGGCCGTCATTGAAAATAAGAATGTGTTCTTAACTGACTTGCCTAGTTAAATAAAGGTGTAATAAAAAAAGAAATAATGTAATAATAATATGCAAAATCGGCATCCAAAATTACCAATTTCAGATTGTTATGAAAACTTGAAATCGGCCCTAATTAATCGGCCATTCCGATTAATCGGTCGACCTCTAGTGACCAGGGCCTGATTTTAAGAAATCACAGGCCCTTTGTTTTTGTTTTTTTCATAGGTTTAGGTCCACTTGTAGAATCTATGCCAAGGAGCATTGAAGTTGTTCTGGTAGCTGGTGGTGGCGCAACACCCTTTTAAGACACTCTATGTTGGTGTTTCCTTAATTTTGGCAGATACCTGTATGTGCTTGTGATCAAACTTTATCCACGGTTATTTTGTCTAAGATATTGATCCTCTGTGGCTAAATTATGCTCTCTGGTGTATTTTGAACATTGAGAGCCCCTGAATCACACAATTAACCAGTCACATTTATTTATTATGCAGTTTTTGCTTCTTAAAAAAATAAATATTTTACCCAATCAAGGCATTCCCCCCTAGTTACCCACGTGGGCCCCCTACCTCCTCTCATCCCCCCCATCTGATGATTAGCAGAGCGGCAGGCTGTCTACATTCATTGATAGCGGGCTCCTGAGTTTTCCTGTGGCATGCGGTTGCAGTGAAAAAACATATAAAATATATACTACATATAATATATACTGTATATATAATATATACAATATATATTTCCTTAATTGTGTTATTTTACTAATTTCTTGCTGCCTTTTGGGCCCCTCACAGGCCTGGACCCAGGGGCTTCATTCCCGGTAAGCCCCTAGCATTAAACCGGCCCTGGGGGTAACTACTTACTTAGCACTGCCATTCACTTAATGGACTTGCCACTTGTTTCTTACATAACTGGATAGCCACATATCTTCACAGAATCTGGTTCTTTGTTTGATTTATCTGAATCGTCACTGGATTTACGACAGTCTCTCATTCATCAAAGAATACTTGAGCAAATGACCTTGCACGTTTTGAAGTTTAAATTAATGAAATAGAATAAACCAGTGCTTTGTTCCTAGGATGACTGCAATTGAAATGTTGATACAACATTCAATGTTGAGATTTGTTGCCATGGCAACAGCCAGACCTGAGCAACAAAGGCGCAGTTAGAGAAGATTGTTTCGCTCTATGCATTGGCTATTCAGAGCTGTAAATTGTGAGTTTCTTTCAAAATCTCAAAGGATGTGTCCTTGCGTACATTGATTAATTAACAGTCCGAAAGCGAGGGGTACACTTTAAAATTAGGTTACTATGGATCAATGCAGATAGGAGTAATCATCAATTGCATTGTATTGCAAAGCACTTTTTCCCCCAAATGATTAATGACGGCATGGCACAATATACATACAATGATAGTTCTTGATGTGAAATGGTTTGTAACAAACCCATTTTGCTCATTATAACAATACAGCCAGTTATTAAGGCAAAAAACAGAGAATTATGTCTGAGATGGCCCAAAACCTACTCTGACTCCTAGGCTGTCCCAATGAAACCTTCCTTCCACCCAAGCAGTTCATTTTTTGGGGGGCTTTGTGGCCAAATAAGCAGCTGGATCTGAAGAAGCAGAGAGTGAGGCAAGGCAGGTCTATATACAGTGGGGCAAAAAAGTATTTAGTCAGCCACCAATTGTGCAAGTTCTCCCACTTAAAAGATGAGAGAGGCCTGTAATTTTCATCATAAGTACACTTCAACTATGACAGACAAAATGAGAAGAAAAAAATCCAGAAAATCACATTGTAGGATTTCTTAATGAATTTATTTGCAATTATGGTGGAAAATAAGTATTTGGTCAATAACAAAAGTTAATCTCAATACATTGTTATATACCCTTGTTGGCAATGACAGAGGTCAAACGTTTCTTGTAAGTCTTCACAAGGTTTTCACACACTGTATTTTGGCCCTTTCCTCCTGCAGTCTCCTCTAGAGCAGTGATGTTTTGGGCTGTGTTGCTGGGCAACACGGACTTTCAACTCCCTCAAAAGATTTTCTATGGGGTTGAGATCTGGAGACTGGCTAGGCCACTCCAGGACCTTGAATGCTTCTTACGAAGCACTCCTTCGTTGCCGGGCGGTTGTGTTGGGATCATTGTCATGCTGAAAGACCCAGCCACGTTTCATCTTCAATGCCCTTGCTGATGGAAGGAGGTTTTCACTCAAAATCTCACGATACATGGCCCATTCATTCTTTCCTTTACACGGATCAGTCGTCCTGGTCCCTTTGCAGAAAAACAGCCCCAAAGCATGATGTTTCCACCCCCATGCTTCACAGTAGGTATGGTGTTCTTTGGATGCAACTCAGCATTCTTTGTCCTCCAAACACGACGAGTTGAGTTTTTACCAAAAAGTTTATTTTGGTTTCATCTGACCATATGACATTCCTCCAATCTTCTCTGGATCATCCAAATGCTCTCTAGCAAACTTCAGACGGGCCTGGACATGTACTGCTTAAGCAGGGGACACGTTGGCACTGCAGGATTTGAGTCCCTGGCGGCGTAGTGTGTTACTGATGGTAGGCTTTGTTACTTTGGTCCCAGCTCTCTGCAGGTCATTCACTAGGTCCCCCGTGTGGTTCTGGGATTTTTGCTCACCGTTCTTGTGATCATTTTGACCCCACGGGGTGAGATCTTGCGTGGAGCCCCAGATCGAGGGAGTTATCAGTGGTCTTGTATGTCTTCCATTTCCTAATAATTGCTCCCACAGTTGATTTCTTCAAACCAAGCTGCTTACCTATTGCAGATTAAGTCTTCCCAGCCTGTTTGCAGGTCTACAATTTTGTTTTGGTGTCCTTTGACAGCTCTTTGGTCTTGGCCATAGTGGAGTTTGGAGTGTGACTGTTTGAGGTTGTGGACAGGTGTCTTTTATACTGATAACAAGTTCAACAGGTGCCATTAATACAGGTAACGAGTGGAGGAAGAGGACGCTCTTAAAGAAGAAGTTACAGGTCTGTGAGAGCCAGAAATCTTGCTTGTTTGTAGGTGACCAAATACTTATTTTCCACCATAATTTGCAAATAAATTCATTAAAAATCCTATAATGTGATTTTCTGGATTTTTTTTCTCATTTTGTCTGTCATAGTTGAAGTATACCTATGATGAAAATTACAGGCCTCTCTCATCTTTTTAAGTGGGAGAACTTGCACAATTGGTGGCTGACTAAATACTTTTTTGCCCCACTGTATGATGTTGGAGACTCTAGAGCTTAGCAACTCTGGAGCTTGGCCAAAGAGACCTGTGTATGTATTGAAATAGACTTGGCTACATCCTGGTGAAGATGGCAATCCCAACAAAAATATGAAAGAAATGCTTACAATGTCATATACTATATGATAAACATGTCATAACCAGTGCTCTTCAGAGTGTAGACCTATCACATGAAAGGAAGCACAGTGGTAATGTGATACCCGCTTGTACAGAGTTCTGTGGAATCCTGCTGTCAGCTCCTCTGTCATTGTAGATTAATGTAATGTCCCGTGAGTCAAATCCAGCAGTACTGTACAGTACTGTATTATCATGAGAACCTTGGTGGGAGAACATCATGGGATCATTGCACTACAATGTTAGAGCTTGAATGATGTATTAATAGCTTAGTTCACTAGTCAAATAGTTGATATGAATATTTGGCATGTAGCCTGTATTATTTTTTATCCGGATTTCTTAGTAGAAGCACGACAGACCTTCCTTGACAAGAGTGTCAGTCCGTTTTCCATTTGTTGAAATGTGAAACATGCAGTGCTTCTGACAAGAGGCAACAGGCTGAACTGTGCGTGTGCTCAGTGTTACACAGTGTTGATGGTAATCGGGTGTGAGTGTGAATTCTGATATCTGGGATCATCTCCAGTCCTCCAGCTGTGAGAACATCTCTGTTTGTGATGTTACACAACATGCATTATCAATAGTTCTTCCCCTTCAATTGCACCACTTTTTTGTTTTACCCCTCTGTGTTATTCTGTATGGGTGCAGGTGAAAGATAATGATTTGTTTACAAATTTTCTGAATCAGTGCATTRGCCATAATGGCCAAGAAGACAATATTGGTTATCAATATCAGCTTATAATTTCCATATCTGTCCATCCCCAAGTGCTAGTAATATCTCAAGCCCAAGAATTCACACACGTTTGCTTCCTAGAAATAGTGCCAGGTCATTTCTGGAATGTATTTTGTTCTCAGGGCCGGTCCTTGCCGTTCTGCCGCCATAGGCGAGACCAAAAAATGCCGTCCCCTGCAAAACTAGAATCGTTCCCAGTAAGCAAAATTATGTTGAAAAGACATCTAAAAGATGTATTTACCAGAAGTTCAATTTAGGTTTTGAAAATGTATTTTCCGTATGTTTAAAATAAATATTTTCCATAATGTTGAAAAGGCATATTTTCCGGACATAACAAAAATATGTATTTGGGCCTCCCGAGTGGCGCAGCGGTCTAAGGCACTGCAGTGCTTGCAGTGCTTGGCCGGCCGGGATGTCCTTGTCCCATCGCGCTCTAACGACTCCGACTCCTGGTGGGCCGGGTGCATGCACGCTGACACGGTCGCCAGTTGTTTCCTCCAACACATTGGTGCTACTGGCTTCCGGGTTAATCCAGCAGTGTGTCAAGAAGCAGTGCGGCTTGGCAGGGTCGCGTTTTGGAGGACGCATGGCTCTCGACCATCGCCGCTCCCGTGTCCGTACGGGAGTTACAGCGATAGGACAAGACTGTAACTACCTATTGGATATCACAAAAATGGGGTAAATAATAAAAATACAAAAAACATGTTTTTTCCCGACATTGAAATCAGGTTCATTTTCGGTTGAGTTGAAAATACGTTTTTTCCAGATGTTGAACTCAGGCTCATTTTTGGTTCTGAATGAAAGTTGAAAATAAATMATTTATAGACGTCTATGTTTGTGCCAAATCAAGGCTGGTCTCGCCAGACAAAATCTGAACTAAACATCGGCGTCTATGATTGGTTCACATTTGGTCCGGACCAAAATCCAATGTCCGTGGATGTGTAAATCAAGGCTGGTCCGGAACTGCACCAACAAAAGACGTCCAAAAGGTGTCGGCTCAGGCCGTGCTTACTGAGGTGTAGCCTACAGTGTTGCCTGAAATTGTATTTTATGAATGCCCATCTATGTGGTAGGCCTACCATTTGTAAAGCACCAAAACACGTCTCGTGCTTACACGTCTCGTGCTTACTGGGGTGTAGCCTACCATGTCGGACCACAATGGAATTTTGTGAATGCCCATCCATGTGGTAGGCCCACCGTTTGTAAAACAGGCCATTGCATTGTCTTTATTATTCCTGATTCCTGTGACAATTTGGGTATTTAAGCTCTGAATATCAGCTACCCAACTTTATCAGGAGTTATCGCATGCCTATTTGCGATGTGCTTACACAGCAGGAAATGTAGAAGTATTTTCTTTTTCACTTAATTTACAGATGAAAGTTGTGATTGTCCATTTACAACAGCAATTGTGACTGTCCATTCCATGTTGTCCATTTTACTTTGACCTGTCCTGTTTTAGGCATTGTTTGTTAACATGACAGCGCATTTTTTTTGATTGAGCGCCATTTAAGTTAGGCTATTTAATCGGAGAAACCTGCATGATGTAAAACGTGTCCGTATCATTATATTGTCATACATTTTATCTATAGCCTTTAGGCTACAGAAAAGGCCACATACGCTTTCTACGATATCCTATATCTGCTACATGATTTGTGTTAGATAATTGTTTTGGACGGAACGTTGTTCGAGCACTACAGAGATACATCTCTCCAACAGCACCCTGGAGAGGCGCGCTGGGAATATTTAGCGCCCATGCTTTTGACAAAGTGGCCACTGCTTATCAAAGGGCGTCATCAGCGCTCACCTAAAAATCATCCCATATGCCACTGGTTGAGAGAAATTGTAATTGTTTTTGGGAAGAATTATGTGAGGTTTTATGTGTTGTTGATGGAGGTGCGTCTTGGTCAGTTTAGCTTAGAAAATGCTCCCTTCGTCAATTTGCCGCCATAGGCGGTCACCTAATTCTGGCTATTGAGCGAGCTGTTTGTTTACAGCTCCAATACTGTATAGAGCAGGCCTAACTTTCCCCCCAGGGGAGCGGCAGAGAGGAGTGTTTGTGCCAGTCAGAAGGTGATGGATGTTCCCTCCCCAGAGTGGTTGGCATGAGCAAGATGAGATTCCAGACAAGAGGGCAGTGACCCACAGCTTGCTCTTCACACCCCGCACTGTCTCTGTTTATCTGGTCTTTAGTCTCGTAGTCAGTTGACAAGAAACACCTTTGACTCCTTGTAGGACTCCCTGGGACTGAAAGACGTCTTGAGCCGACTGTGTAATGTTACATTTGACAAAAACCCATGCTAATTGGAGCATTAGTTTTATTATAAATCCTTGAAATTGTTTTGTTAATGTGATGTCTCCTTGCAAGGCATTGCTTTTAATAATGTTTGTTTTTGTATGCCTGTGTAACGGATGTGAAATGGCTAGCTAGTTAGCGGTTACGTCACTTGCTCTGAAACCTAGATGTAGTGTTGCCCCTTGCTCTGCAAGAGCCGTGGCCTTTGTGGAGCGATGGGTAACGATGCTTCGTGGGCGACCGTTGTTGATGTGTGCAGAAGGTCCCTGGTTCGCGCCCGTGTCGGGGCGAGGGGACGGTTTAAAGTTATACTGTTACATTGATACTTTTTTAATTGGGCCTAAGACGGTCTATTACAACGGTCTATTACAATCAGTATTTCAATCTGTAGGAAGTATCTCTTGAAGTGAGTAAAATGCATCAGAAAGGTATTGGGAAGTTCAATAATTTTGTATGATCTTCTGTGTAGAAAAGAACATCGTCATTGATTATGTTCTTTTCCCCCCCAGTCCGATTTAGTGCCTGGTCTTGTCCACTCTGTTCTGATGAGGCTTGTGGGTATTGTAGAGGGACATGCGTGTTTCTGTTAGTCTTTCAGTGTTGGTGTCATATTATTTTGTAYTTTAAACGGTTCAAAAGATAGAACTACATTTGTAGGAAAACTGTTACAACCGCATCTAGTGGTTACCGGAGGTTACTGACATAACTCCRGTTCTATGAACCAAGCGCAATTGTATCTATTTTATTTGAGTTTTCCCCATTTCCAAATCAGGCGACCCCTAGTTTGGTAAACGCTGCATTAGAATATGCCCATGCCTCCTTTGCATTTTGAACATGTTGTACTTTGCACATTTTGTAGGCCGACAGCTTCTATTTTATTATATTCCATTTACACCCTTATCAGGTGGCAATTATCTGCATAATGGTGTAATACATTTTCAACATACATCTATAAATAGGCCTAAATCTACATAGTATCTTAGAATAAGCAAGTAAGCAGAAGCATGTGGACAATGAACATTTCTATTGCATCTACTCATTTTGACAATGGACATGTCACCAAGCTCAGTGTTGTGTTGTCACACTATTTTGGGTGACCCAGATCTCCTCTGCAGCGAGTGTGTTTTGATGTGTTACCAAAACAGCGTGTACATAYACGGGTGACAGGCAGCAGTGGCTGTGTTATCAAGGGAGCAACTCATCAGTGTGTTTTCTACACAGCATGTCATGGCCTGTTTACAGGATAACCAGGGCTATGTTTAGGTATTACTCCTGCCAACACATTTTGAATGATATAGGCAATTGTGAAAATCATTGTGTGGAAAGTGCTGTAAGTACAGCTAGCCTTTCTGAGCGGGTGTACATGTGATTTATTTGTTCAATTACACTGCATTATGAAGTTAATTAATACAATACATTACAAATGTACATTACAGAATTGCTATTATCTTCACTATGCTATGAACATGATAATCAGTCCTCAATGTCACACGACACATACATTACATGCTCCCTATTTTATTGCACAGATCATGTGAGAGAAATGACCTCGGCATTCCTATCAACGTAAAACCAGATTCTGTGAAGTACATACCTACAGGTCGCACCAGAAGGACATAAATCCAGCCATCATTACATGTCCCTCCCTCACTGAGCATACAGTATACATTAACCATGAATAATGCCCCTCGTACATGCATGAGGACTTGTTTGTTGGAAACTGGCATATGGCACAACGTTAGTTATTCTTTTTTTCTAATAAAATAATTAGGTGGGTGGTTACACTGAGTATACACAACATTAGGAACACCTGCTCTTCATGACAGACTGACCAGGTGAATCCAGGTGAAAGCTATGATTGCTATTGATGTCACTTGTTAAATCCTCTTCAATCAGTGTAGATGAAGGGGAGGAGACAGGTTAAAGAAGGATTTTTAATCCTTGAGACAATTGAGACATGGATTATGWATGTGAGCCATTTAACTCCCACTGACACACCCTCTGAGAGTGGTTTTAAAGTGATAATACACACCAAATCACAAATTTGTATGATTAACAGTGTTAAATAACAGTAATATGCGAAAACAATATTTTTTTGTGAACAAATGYTTCATTTTGCCATTATAACAAGGTTGGTAGCAACGTGAAAATAGTTGTGGAAATCTGTTGCAGCTCAAGTCGACTACAAAAACCACAAGGCAATGCTCTCTCTAGGCTGGCTGGCGAGCTAGCTAGCAAACATAGCTACACACAATAACACCAAAGTCAATATCAGCATGTGAAGTAGCTAGCTAGCTAGCTGTAAAATCGCGATCAATTTAGGAGTCTATCTCACCGAGTTCAATTTGTAGTCCGTCCTCTGCCCAGAGCGAGTGCAGAGTATGTTGCTAGGGCAACAACTGCCCTTTCCCACAGACACACAGGGTGCATTGCAAGATGGTACTTGGAGAAACTGAGTTGAATAATTTGGTACACTGTTTAGATTTAGCACATCTAAGCGAAATATATATATATATTGAACAAAATATAAACACAACATGCAACAATTTCTAAGATTTTACTGAGTTACAGTTCATAGAAGGAAATCAGTCATTAGGCCCTAATCTATGGATTTCACATGACTGGGTGGGCCTGGGAGGGCATAGGCCCACCAACTTGGGAGCCAGGTGCACCGACTGGGGAGCCAGCCCCCCCCCCCCCCCMCCYCMGATGATCCCACAGGTGAACATGTCAGATGTGGAGGTCCTGGGCTGGCGTGGTTACACGTGGTCTGCGGTTGTGAGGCCGGTTGGACGTACAGCCAAATTCTCTGAAACGGCGTTGGAGGCGGCTTATGGTCGTGAAATGAACATTCAATTCTCTGACAACAGCTCTGTTGGACATTGCTGCAGTCAGCATGCCAATTGCATGCTCCCTCAAAACTTGAGACATCTGTGGCATAGTGTGACAAAACTGCACATTATAGAATGGCTTTTTATTGTCCCCAGCACAAGTTGCACCTGTGTAGTGATCATGCTGTTTAATCAGCTTCTTTTATTTCAGCTCATAGGAAATGGAACCAACACTTTACATGTTRCGTTTATATTTCTGCTCAGCTTACTTTGTCATGACGATATAAACGATATAGCACTGCATTGTTTGTATGTTTTTAGGTGTAAAGTTTAAGAGAAGCCAGTGCTTACTACATTAGTGCTGGAAGTGCTCAAATGCTACACTTTTGCCCAATGTTATCAAGTGTACCATGTCTAATGCATATTTGATGAGGCCATGAGGGCTGGGTGGTGGGATGCACTAGGGCCCGGGGCCTTGGAGCGGAGCAGTGCAGGGAGAGGCTAGTGCTAGGCTGGAATCCTACCCAACGTTTTCCCTTTTAAAACGCAACATTTTGGACATCTCCTTCATCACAGCAGGGAGGCTGTTAACACATTTCTTTGTCTGACAACTGCTCATTATTGAGTAATAATGAAATAGTAACATGAAAAATAATAATATAAAGACAGAAATAACAAAGTTATTCACATCTGGAGTTTATATTTTTATTTCACATCGGCATTCCCCCAGCTGTGTTGACAAAAACAATTTAACAGTGGAGTACTATTGCTTAAGGGCTATACCCTAAATATCTACCCTACTACTTAACCATCTCTCACTGCTGCTCTGAATTTGCTTTTGCTCTTTAACATTATGTAAACAATTCACTAATGAGTACTTTGTAATCTACAGTGCCTTCAGAAAGTATTCACACCCCTTTACTTTTTCCACATGTTGTTGTTACAGCCTGAATTTAAAATTGATAACATTTAAATTTTGTCACTGATCTACACGCAATAGATGTAGTAAAGAGGTCAATGGGGAACGCAGACCATGGGGGCTAGAAGAAGGAGGACGGATTGGTACACATTCAACAAACCGATCTAACAAAGTGGATATTAGTTAAATCCCTCTCAATTTATGTATTATAACAGGCCCACAATGTTGTTACTAAAGTCTGATTTGGATATACATGTATTTGGCTGTTTTTGATTTAGAAGTAGTCCCTTTCCAGGTTTAGAAGAAATGACTGCTAAATTCTAACTCCCGTCCGTGTAAGCTGGTAGCATAGCTATATTAGCATAGACAAATCAGTGGTGGTAGTCCAAGTTGTTTTTAATTGTAGTGGAGTTGATTGGTGACGATGATATGAACATGTATGGGGGTTGACATCCATACAAGTATTATACTCTGATTTTCACCTCAACATAGTATGAAATACACACWTAAAATAGCCTAAATGTAGGGTATTTTGCTGGGGGCAATTTGGAGATTCGTGATCTTTCCACCACGGCATCTTTCCCTCACGAGTTTCCATGGCATTTCCATTGTTTTGGTCGAGTTCCATTGACCTCTACCACATCTATACCCCATCATGTCAAATTGGAATTTTGTTTGTAGAACATTTTAGAAATGTATAAAAAATGTCAAGCTGAAATGTCTTGAGTCGATAAATATTCAACCCCTTTGTTATGGCAAGCCTGAATAAGTTCAGGAGTAAAAATGTGCTTAACAAATCAGAAATAAGTTGCATGGACTGATTCCGTGTTCAGTCATAGTGATTAACATGATACAATTATCTGTAAGGTCCCTCAATGGAGTAGTGAATTTCAAACAAGAGATTCAAGCACAAAGAACGGGAAGGTTTTTCAATGCCTTGCAAAGGGCCAATTGGTAGATACAGTATATAAAAATATATGTATATACAGTGGGGCAAAAAAGTATTTAGTCAGCCACCAATTGTGCAAGTTCTCCCACTTAAAAAGATGAGAGAGGCCTGTAATTTTCATCATAGGTACACTTCAACTATGACAGACAAAATGAGAAGAAAAAAATCCAGAAAATCACATTGTAGGATTTTTAATGAATTTATTTGCAAATTATGGTGGAAAATAAGTATTTGGTCACCTACAAACAAGCAAAGATTTCTGTCTCACAAGACCTGTAACTTCTTCTTTAAGAGGCTCCTCTGTCCTCCACTCGTTACCTGTATTAATGGCACCTGTTTGAACTTGTTATCAGTATAAAAGACACCTGTCCACAACCTCAAACAGTCACACTCCAAACTCCACTATGGCCAAGACCAAAGAGCTGTCAAAGGACACCAGAAACAAAATTGTAGACCTGCACCAGGCTGGAAGACTGCATCTGCAATAGGAAGCAGCTTGTTTTGAAAAATCGAGGCGATGGCTAGGAAACCAGTGACGTCGATCGTCGAACGCCGCCCGAACAAGGAGAGGAGCCGACTTCGTCGGAAGTCGTGACACCCAGTCATTACAAAGATACAAGCGTCCTTCCTAACTAAGCTAAGCCAAATCTACACTGGAGTTGCTTACCAAGACGACATTGAATGTTCCTGAGTGGCCTAGTTACGGTTTTGACTTAAATCGTCTATGGCAAGACATGAAAATGGCTGTCTAGCAATGATCAACAATCAAATTGACAGAGCTTGAAGAATGTTTTAAAGAACAGTGGGCAAATATTGTACAATCCAGGTGTGCATAACTATTAGAGACTTACCCCAAAAGACTCAGCTGTAATCGCCGCCAAAGGTGTTTTTACAAAGTATTGACTCAGGGGTGTATATACTTATGTATATTTAATATTTCATTTTCAATACATTTGCCAAAATGTCTAAAAAGAAGTTTTCACTGTCATTATGGGGTATTGTGTATGTGGATGGGTGAGAGAAAAAAATAATATTTAATGCATTTTGAATTCAGTCTTTAACACAACAAAATGTGGAATAAGTCAAGGGGTATGAATACTTTCTGAAGGCACTTTACTAGGAGGTCAGCCACAAATCCTTGGTTTATGTCAAATCTCAAACKCTACAGATGATGACTCACCCAATAAGGCACATGAACTGCCATTGATTTTGGGGGTACTGTTCGCTCTCACTGTTATTAGGGTTGTTTTGGAGTTTAAACACATCCATTGTAACATTACTGCGTAAGTGTAAGACTCCTAATTGACAGCTTTGAGTGATAACAGTAATCTGTGCAGAGCGGCGGTGACACCACAAACAAAATAACAGGGATTGAACATATTACTCATCATCGCTGCAGCAATCGCCGCCAATGCCAATAAGGTGGTAAATAACTTGTACTGGCCAGTATCATTGTTGTTTACGACATTTAGTCTTAATATATCTGTCACGGGGTAGAGAGACTAACTAGCTATTTTATCATGAATTATGCACTGAAAGATTAACTAGGAGCCACATCAAGAGCCAAYACGCTATTCAAATCTGAACATATACATGCCAGCACATTTGTAGGACTTTAYTGGTGTGTTGGTTAAATCTGAAAACCTAAAAAAGTTATCAGCATCCATTTAGTGTCCAAGGGTATGGAATTAACTATTCATTAGACACTGGCTTCTAAACCATTATCTTGATCCCGTGTTGACGTTCTCTAGTGCTAAAGCCTGGTTCGACTTCACATATAGGCTACTGTGTTCTTTTTAGCTTAGACATGTTGTAAAAAAAAAAAAGCCAGAATAATTTTTTATTCTAAATGATTTTGCCTTGCCTTTAATGTTAGTGAGAGAAGTGTTAAACTTGTGTGGGCTTTCTAAAGGTTAATCTGTCTTTGTTTGACCTGCTGGTTAACAGTGTGGTGTTGCAGCCGTCTAGAGTGGCCTATTCTTAATGTAGAGATGATAAGGCTTCTAAAGCTTTCACCAACTAGCCTACTCCTCTATGAGGTCAGTCTTGCTCTGGTGAATATTTTACAAAAATGATAACTGTACTGTTGGATGTACAAAATTGTTCTTTGAGACAGCATTTGCCATTCCGATTGAAATACAGAGGATCTTCGCCAATTCAATTTATTACTGAACTTACAACTACAGGTCAGTCAATATGTTACAGTATTTGAAGTTTGCCTTAGAAGTCTGTCATATTGGCTGTAAACTACTAGGGAGTTACAGCAATAGCAGAATGTTTGGTACATCATTTATAGCTTCCTCATCAAACAGACAGCATCACTGTATTGTTTTTGTGTGCAAGTCTGCGAGACAACCAATGAGTGAGTCCAGACTGGGTGAGAGAGAGTTGGTTCTGACGTTGATAGTGGTGTTCCATCCCACTGCACTTCTTCCACTGCCCTCCTGGCACTAAGAACGCACAAGCTGTATAAGTCCATAAGCAAACAAGAAAATACTATTCCAGAAGCGCCGATCCTAGTGGCCGTTCCAGGCAGAGAAACTTAATGCAGAGAAACTTAATGCAGAGAAACTTAATGCAGAGAAACTTAATGCAGAGAAACTTAATGCAGAGAAACTTAATGCAGAGAAACTTAATGCAGAGAAACTTAATGCAGAGAAACTTAATGCAGAGAAACTTAATGCAGAGAAACTTAATGCAGAGAAACTTAATGCAGAGAAACTTAATGCAGAGAAACTTAATGCAGAGAAACTTAATGCAGAGAAACTTAAATCCGTTTTGCCTAATTTGCCTAATTTCTTCCAGCATCTCACATGTGCAACCAGAGTAAAAAAAGTATAGACTGCCCAGTGACGTGAGCCGACCAGATGGGCTAAATGCACCAGCTCCAGTTGTTACGGACGACAGTGTAATCATGCTCTCCGTAGCCGATGTGAGCAAGATCTTTAAACAGGTCAACATTCACAAGGCCGCGGGGCCAGACAGATTACCAGGACGTGTACTCAGAGCATGCGCGGATCAACTGGCAAGTGTCTTCACTGACATTTTCAACCTCTCCCTGACCGAGTCTGTAATACCTACAAGCAGACCACCATAGTCCCTGTGCCCAAGAAACCGAAGGTAACCTGCCTAAACCACCCCATAGCACTTACGTCGGTAGCCATGAAGTTCTTTGAAAGGCTGGTCTTGGCTCACATCAACACAATCATCCCGGAAACCCTAGACCCACTCCAATTCACATACTGCTCCTACAGATCCACAGATGACGAAATCTCAATCGCACTCCACGCTGCCCTTTCCCACCTGGACAAAAGGAACACCTATGTGAGAATGCTGTTCATTGACTACAGCTCAGCGTTCAACACCATAGTGCCCACAAAGCTCATCACTAAGCTAAGGACCCTGGGACTAAACACCTCCCTCTGCAACTGGATCCTAGACTTCGACGGGCCACACCCAGGTGGTAAGGATAGGCAACAACACATCTGCCAAGCTGTTCCTCAACACTGGGGCCCCTCAGGGGTGCGTGCTTAGTCCCTTCCTGTACTCCCTGTTCACCCACGACCGCATGGCCAAGCACGACTCCAACACCATCATTAAGTTTGCTGACGACACGATAGTGGTAGGCCTGATCACTGATAACGATGAGACAGCCTATAGGGAAGAGGTCAGAGACCTGGCAGTGTGGTGCAAGGACAACAACCACTCCCTCAACGTGAGCAAGACAAAGGAGCTGATCGTGGACTACAGAAAAAGGAGGACCGAACACGCCCCCATTCACATCGATGGGGCTGTAGTGGAGCGGGTCGAGAGTTTCAAGTTCCTTGGTGTCCAAACACACCAAGACAGTCGTGAAGAGGGCACGACAAYGCCTTTTCTCCCTCAGGAGAATGAAAAGATTTGGTATGGGTTCCCAGTTCCTCAAAACGTTCTACAGCTGCACCATCAAGAGCATCTTTACCGGTTGCATCACCACCTGGTATGGCAACTGCTCGGCATCCGACGGTAAAGTGCTACAGAGGGTAGTGCGTACAGCGCAGGACATCACTGCGGCCAAGCTTCAACCTTCAAGCCATCCAAGACCTAAATACTAGGCGGTGTCAGAGGAAGGCCCAAAAAATTGTCAAAGACTCCAGTCACCCAAGTCATAGAATGTTCTCTCTGCTACCGCACGGCAAGCGGTACCGGAGYGCCAAGTCTAGGTCCAAAAGGCTCCTTAACAGCTTCTACTCCCAAGCCATAAGACTGCTGAACAATTAATCAAATTACCACCTGGACTATTTACATTGACACCCCCCCTTTGTTTTTACACTGTTGCTATTCACTGTTTATTATCTATGCATAGTCCATTTAACCCTACCTACATGTACAAATGACCTCGACTAACCTGTACCCCCGCACATTGACTCGGTATCGGTACCCCCTGTATATAGCCTCGTTATTGTTATTAATATTGACTCCTGAACATCTAATCAAATGGCTACCCTGACTAGTTGCATTGCCCCCCCCTCTTTTACACCGCTGCTACTCTCTGTTGTTATCATCCATGCATAGTCACTTTAATAACTCTACCTACGTGTACATATTACCTCAACTAACCGGTGCCCCTGCACATTGACTCTGTACCGGTACCCCCCTGTATATAGTCTCGCTATTCTTATTTTACTGCTGCTTTTTAATTACTTGTTACTTTTATTTATTATTCTTATCCATATTTTTTTWAACTGCATTGTTGGATAGGGGCTCGTAAGTAAGCATTTCACTGTAAGGTCTACTACACCTGTTGTATTCGGCACATGTGACTAATCAAATTTGATTTAATTTTACATTGCAGCTTGGACATCTATTTATCTGCCACGCTTGAGCCAAGCAGTAATCTGTGATATCAGGTGCTTTCCCCTTGATGTTGCCACCTGTGATCCCGCCAGGGGATCGAGCAGCGCATAGGGTGTTAGTCCTCAGGCTAAAGGCTCAGTCTGTTTACATACAAACCACCCACCTCTCTGCTTGGCTCAGACAATTCTCTCTCTGCTTGATTGAAAAAACCTATCAAGTTGACAGCGAAGCTGTGAAATCTATTGTTATTCTTATATTATATTTTTTTATCTTCTTGACATGGTCAAATAACTCAAGCATAGATTTGTAATTTGGCACCCAGAAACTAGAAGCCATGAGTAATTTTGTCAAAAGGACTGGCACCGATTGACCTATAGGTGGCGCTGTTACACGTAGTCTCACTTAAATCCTCATATCCACCACCTTGTTTGACCCAGAGAGTTGAAACGTTGTATGTAGATGTCTTTCCTCATGCTGATCAAACCCATAAGGTCCACCAGGATATATTTTCCTCCATCTTGGACATTTTGGAAAATAACGCCAAATTCAGTGTGTAGGCCCATGGTACGTCTCTTCACTTAGTTTGAAAAAAGCTAAGGGATTGCTTAAGATAAGGCTGAGTTTTTGATAAATCAGGAAATCAGATTATACTTAACTTTTACTTCCCTACATTCCTAAAGAAAATTATGTACTTTTTAATCCATACATTTTCCCTGACACCCAAAAGTACTTGTTACGTTTTGAGTGTTTAACAGGAGAGAATGTCAGAGTCTAGTTGATGTGGGTAAGGCGGAGTCAGGCGCAGGACACAGAGATGAGTAATAATAGTAACTTTACTCAAAAATAATCTTCCAACAAGGAGAACGAAAATCCAGAATCACATAAACAAGACAACTGACAACAATAAACACGCACAAAACCATGATGGCTCCAGAGGGTTAAAAAGGGAAATAACTAAAACGTAATGGGAACCAGGTGAGTACAATACAGACAAAACAAATGGAAAAAGAAATGTAGATCAGTGGAGGCTAGAAAGCCGGTGACGTCGAATGCCGCCTGAACAAGGAGAGGCACCAACTTCGGCGGAAGTCGKGACAGTACCCCCCCCTTGACGCGCGGCTCCAGCTGCGCGCTGACACCGGCCTCGGGGACGACCCGGAGGACGAGGCGCAGGACGATCCAGGTGGAGACGGTGAAATTCCTGCAGTAAGGAAGGGTCCATGATGTCCTCCACCGGCACCCAGCATCTCTCCTCCGGACCGTACCCCTCCCACTCCACGAGGTACTGAAGGCCCCTCGCCCGACGCCTTGAGTCCATAATGGCTCGCACAGTATACACCGGGGCCCCCTCGATGTCCAGAGGGGGTGGAGGAACCTCCCGCACCTCAGACTGCTGGAGTGGACCAGCCACCACCGGCCTGAGGAGAGACACATGGAACGAGGGGTTAATACGGTAATCAGGAGGGAGCTGTAACCTATAACAAACCTCGTTCAGTCTCCTCAGGACTTTAAATGGCCCCACAAACAGCGGACCCAGCTTCCGGCAGGGCAGGCGAAGGGGTAGGTTTCGGGTCGAGAGCCAGACCCGATCCCCTGGTGCATACACCGGGGCCTCACTGCGGTGACGGTCGGCGCTGGCCTTCTGCCGCCTGATGGCCCGTTGCAGGCGCACATGGGCAGCGTCCCATGTTTCTTCCGAGCGCTGAAACCATTCGTCCACCGCAGGTGGTTCAATCTGGCTCTGATGGAACGGTGCCAGGACCGGCTGATAACCTAGTACACATTGAAAAGGAGATAGGTTAGTGGAGGAGTGGCGGAGGGAGATTTGGGCCATCTCTGCCAGGCGATGAAAGCCGCCCACTCCCCCGCCCGGTCCTGGCAATAGGACCGCAGAAACCTACCCACATCCTGGTTAACTCTTTCCACCTGCCCGTTACTCTCGGGGTGAAAATCTGAGGTAAGGCTGACCGAGACCCCCAGGAGTTCCATAAACGCCCTCCCGACCCTAGACCTGAACTGGGGACCCCGATCAGAAACTATATCCTCAGGCACCCTGTAGTGCCGGAAGACGTGGGTGAACAGGGTCTCCGCAGTCTGTAGAGCCGTAGGGAGACCGGGCAAAGGAAGGAGACGGCAGGACTTAGAAAACCGATCCACAACAACCAGGATCGTGGTGTTTCCCTGTGACGGAAGAAGATCCGTCACGAAATCCACCGATAGGTGTGACCACGGCCGTTGTGGAACGGGTAGGGGTTGTAATTTCCCTCTGTGCAGGTGTCTAGGTGCCTTGCACTGGGCGCACACCGAGCAGGAGGAAACATAAACCTTCAAATCCTTAGCTAAAGTGGGCCACCAGTACGACAGCGCACTGTCCGACCAATGGCCGGATGACCAGAGGAGGGTGACGTGTGAGCCCAACAGATCAAACGATCGCAGACAGCAGACGGAACTGACAGACGCCCAACTGGACACTGGTTGGGAGTGGGCTCTGYACGTAACGCCCGCTCGATGTCGGCGTCCACCTCCCATACCACCGGTGCTACCAGGCAAGAAGCYGGAAGTATGGGAGTGGGATCCGTGGCCCGCTCCTTTGTGTCATACATCCGGGACAGTGCGTCTGGCTTAGCGTTCTGGGAACCTGGTCTGTAGGAAAGGGTGAAAACAAAACGGGTGATAAACATGGCCCACCTTGCCTGACGAGGGTTCAGTCTCCTCGCCGCCCGGATGTACTCCAGATTGCGGTGGTCATTCCAAATGAGGAAAGGGTGTTTAGCCCCCTCAAGCCAATGCCTCCACGCCTTCAGAGCCTTAACAACAGCCAACAGCTCCCGATCACCCACATCATAGTTTCGCTCCGCCGCGCTGAGCTCCTTCGAAAAAAAAGCACAGGGGCGGAGCTTTGGTGGTGTACCCGAGCGCTGAGACAGCACAGCTCCTATCCCAGCCTCGGACTTGTCCACCTCTACTATAAATGCCAAAGAGGGATCAGGATGAGCCAGCACGGGAGCCGAGGTAAACAGAGCCTTCAGGTGACCAAAAGCCCTGTCCGCCCCAGCTGACCACTGCAGTCCCTCCGGTCCCCCTCATAGCAGCACCTCCTAGCTCCATCGGCGTCGGATCTGAGGTGCTGGGGGATGGAACTGACGGACCTCGATCCAGACGTCCGCGGGAGGCCAACAGGTTATCTAGCCTGATGGATAGGTCCACCAGCTGGTCAAAGGTAAGGGTGGTGTCCCTGCAGGCTATCCCCCTACGAACGTCCTCGTGTAGACCACACCTGTAGTGGTCGATCAGGGCCTGCTCATTCCATCCCGCGCCGGCGGCCAGAGTTCGAAGGTCCAGAGCGAAGTCTTGTGCGCTCCTCATCCCCTGTCTGAGATGATACAAGCGTTACCCCGCCACTCTCCCTTCAGGTGGATGATCAAAAACCGGGTAAAATCCTCATAATTGTCCAACGTCGGTCCTTCCCTTCCCAAGACTGCGTTGGCCCATTCGAGTGCTCTAGCAGTCAGACAGGAGATGAGGGCGTTTACACTCTCGCGTCCCGAAGCAGCTGGGTGAACGGTTGACAGGTAGAGCCCCTGCTGGAGTAGGAACCCCTGGCACCCGGCAGCCGTTCCATCGTATACCCTCGGGAGCGCGAGCCGAATCCCACTGGATCCAGGGGAAGGAGGGGTGGACAGCGGTGTGGGCTGTTGTGGGGGGTGATGATGATGGGGTTGTTGGAAAAACCCCTCTCTCCAATCGCTCCATGGTTTGCAGCACGCGATCCATGGCTGTGCCGAGACTTTGCAACATAGTCGCGTGCTGCTGGACGCGCTCCTCCATAGGTAGAGGAGGGCTGTGTGCACCTGCTGACTCCATTAAAGGTGCGTGTTTCTGTCAGAGTCTAGGTAATGTGGGTAAGGCGGAGTCAGGCGCAAGACACAGAGATGAGTAATAATAGCAACTTTACTCAATTATAATCTTCCGACAAGGAGAACGAAAATCCAGAATCACATAAACGAGACAACTGACAACAATAAACACGCACAAAACTATGATGGCTCCAGAGGGTTAAATAGGGAAATAATTCAAATGTAATGGGAACCAGGTGTGTACAATACAGACAAAACAAATGAAAAAAGAAATGTAGATCGGTGGAGGCTAGAAAGCCGGTGACGTCGACCGCCAAACGCCGCCCGAACAAGGAGAGGCACCAACTTCGGCGGAAGTCGTGACAGAGAAATTGGTCTAATTCACACTTATCAAGAGAACATCCCTGGTCATCCCTACTGCCTCTGATCTGGCAGACTCATTAAATATATGCTTCATTTGTAAATTATGTCTGAGAGTTGGAGGGTGCCCCTGACTATCCGTAAATAAATAAAAACTAGTAAATGTGGCCATCTGCTTTGCCTAATATAAGGAATTTGAAATGATTTATACTTGTACATTTACTTTTGATACTTACGTATTTAAAACCAAATACTTTAAAACTTTTACTTAGTAGTTTTTTACTGGGTGTTCTTTCACTGTTACTTGAGTCATTTTCTATGAAGGTATCTTTACTTTTACTCAAGTATGACAGTTGGGTACTTTTTCCACCACTGCTCCACTATGGCCTATCAACTTGAAACGTAGGGTCATCAAAGACATTCCCATGAAGAACCGTGTTAAGTTTGGCATTGATATCTTAAAAATATTAACAATTTACTTTTTTGACTAGGTAACGCTCATGCTTAAAATAATAATAACTAAATAATAATAACTATCTAGTTATTTTAATAACTATCTGCCTTTTTGGACTAAAAGTCAGATTCACTCCAAATTTGGTCTTCGGACTCATCACAATAGTCCCTAAAGAGTTTGAGAAAGTAACGACGATGCCTTCAAAGTTTGCCACACTAAACCAGTAGATGCATATTAGCATATGCAAAACATCTGCTCATGAACTATAGGACCAAATGACACCATATTTGGATTGTACAAAATCAGATTTTATTTGTCCATTTAAACCACTGCAAATCCACTTCACAGTGGTCTATCAACTTGAAACTTGTCATCACTATCATGCACTTGGTGAAAAATCTGTTMATGTGCCCTTGAGCAAGGTACTTAACCCTAATTGCTCCTGTATGTCTCGATAAGAGCATCTGCTAAATGATTCAAATGTAATAGACGTCCTTAAGATGGACAACACTGAACTCATTCTTTGCACATGTAACGCTAATGCTCAAAATCATCTGCAATCATCTTCTCCTCATGAACCATACGTCAGATTCCCTCCAGATGTTGTACTTAGACTCATTACATCAGTCTTTAATAAACATGGTCACGTTTTCACTGATTGCACATAGAGAAGATAGTTCCTACATGATAGTGCTTGCTTTGTTATCTAACTGATCTTGTCTCCTTTCTGTCATCCTGTGAACCATGTTCATTGCTACTCGCAGCTATATTTGTAAGTGTTTTTCAAATCACATTGTTGGCTGGAATGGGCTATTGGCTACTTTGGATTTTACTACCAAATTGGGTGCTGTTGGTTTATTCCTTGATTTGTCTTTTCTTTTCAACATGTACATGACATATAATATACAGATACTGTAGAACGGATGGACAGACATAATTCGATAAGGCTACTGCTCTTTTCCTGTGTTAGGCCTAATTCACTTGAATGGCAACAAAATATAAACTTAATTTTAACATCCTGTTTTTCCCTGGTCCTTCCATAGGTGATAGTGGGAGCCAGTGTGCAGCAGTCCAGGCCCAGGGGAGGGACCGACCGAGTGGATGCCCCAGGCTGTGCGGCAGGGGCGACAGTCTCGACCATGACTCGGCTGATGCTTGGCCGGACCCTGGAGCGCATCTGCAAGGCTGTCCTGCTGCTCTGCCTGGTGCACTTCGTCATCATGATGATCCTCTACTTCGACGTCTACAGCCAGCGCTTTGACCAGATCTTCAGCCGCTTCAACAACGGCCGCAACGCCAGCCGCAACGGACACCACTACTACTACAACCTCAGCCGGCCCAACGCCACCTACGCCAGCTACCTGGCCACCGCAGACCAGCTGCTGCCCACCGTACGACCCGAGGGAAACCACACGCCGCCCACTACCAAGCCTGTACCACCTTGCCCGGAGATACCCCCTGGTCTAGGTAGTTGAGGACCCCCTTTTAAACTAATGACTAATGAAATAGTACCCTGTTCACATTACCATGCCGGCCCGAACTATACTGTGCTGGCTCAGATATATTTGTTTAACTACTGTGGTTGATGCGTAACCAGACCAGAGCAGTTATTATAGCACAGCTCAGATACTATCATCATTAGGAAATCTGAACAAGAGGATTTGGTAATAGTTAATTACTCTAATTAGTATAGTGTGTTGTAATTTGAAAATAGATGTCAGCGAGATAGAGGCCTGCATGTGTTCGAGCAGCAGACTCTCTGGCAACCACTTTCTATTCTAAAATGTAGTGGATGGAATGTTTACTCCAATTACTGTAAAAGCTAGTGTTTCTGTGTGTTTTCTGGGCTGCCCGGGTGAAACATAAAATTGATTTAATGTCAGCACTCTCGGCTGTAATATATATTTCATCCAAAGAAACACCACTAGTCCAACGCGGCGTTGGAAAGACTAACACAACAGTATTCTTTCAAATACTGGAAAATACAGTGAACTAAGATATGTAGCTGTGTGGCGTTTGAGTTATTCCTTTTAGGCTTTCAGCAAACTCAATTTAAAGCTGCTGCGATAGGGAAATCCCAGTTACCTTTGTAAGAATTCCCTTCATCAGCAGAAAACCTCATTAACTTCCTTGTCATTGCGAGGCTTTTCTTGCTCATTATGCCATTAGATATGCCTGCGAGCACAAGGCCTTTGCCACTCAGCTCCTGCTAATGAGTTTTAAGTAGAGGTCTTGAGGGAGTTGTGGGGGAACCAACTCTTTGTCTTATGACCCTCCACTCCTATGCATCTGTTCCCCTCTTTATTTCTCTTGATTGAGGTTTCCACTGACTTTACAGTTGTTGACTGGATGTCTTTAGGAGACACATCAGCACTGAGTGGTTGTTCACTGTTAGACCCCCCCCACTTGGCACACACACACACAAACACACCCTCCCTCCCTCCTACCCTCAATGAGTGGTTGATGCACTGGCTCTAAAGCTTGTTACAAGGCCTGGGCTTTACCACGATCCGTAAGTGCATTGTGTGATTGCAAAGAACAGAGCTCCAGCTTTAACTTTCGTTCATGACCTCGTATTTTGTCTCGCTAGAATAGATGCAAGCAACGAGGTGCGTTGTGTAATTCTGTTTATCTCAGCGTCTCTCTGTGTGTAGGGTATTCTCAGATAATCACTGTCTTTCCTACAGAGATGTCTGCCTGGGGAAACTGCTGTAGGAAGGCTTAAGTAGCTTATCTGCTGTTGTCTGGGTGGCTTGATGGAGCTGTTTTAATGACCCCACTATGACAGGTTCAAAGTGGAAGAAATGAACACTTTGAACCTGACACTTCTCTTGACCATGTAGATAGATCTGAAGTGTGTGTATGAATTAGTTTTACTGTGTTGTTAGGCACATTATGGTAGTTGAACCATTCCATATCAGTAAATTAGTCCATTTGATACATTTTTGTTGCTGTTGTCGACCAATTATCTACAATGTCAAAATCCCAAATCAGAATAACGATTCATTATCCAGATTAATGTGAATCAACTTTTCATAGAGTACATAATGAATGTTATTACCAGTTCTGTAATTAGGCTATTTCAATTTAATTAGATTTGATATGACTCTGTGACTGCCACTGCCTTCTCTTTCCCTAGCATGGAGGGAGAGGAGGCTGCATGGTCTGGTGCATCATGGCCAGCCCAGGTAGCTAGCTGCCTAGCCTTCCTCTCTCCTTGCCTCTTCTCTCAATGATGGAGTAGGTGCCTGGGGTGGTAATGAATTGCAGACAGAGTCAGAGACTGAGAATGCCTCTGTGTTAGTCACAGCCAGGTGCAGATAGATAGATGATGGTGGAAGGGAGAGGGAGAGAGGCCCCAGGGAGAGGAGGCCCTGGCCAGGGGGAGACGGGGGAGACTCCCAACCCAGCTGACAGGTGCTGCTTGTGTTTGGACTTGCGGTGGGCTTCCATTCCATTGCAGCTTTCTCTCTCTCCATCTCCCTCTCTCTCACACTCTTCTCTCCCTCCCTCCCTCCCTCCCTCCCTTCCTTAAAGGTGAAATATGCAGAAATCGCTTGACCATTTTCTGGCTGTTAAAATTTGAATAGTTCGCCTAATAACAGTTTATATGACAAAACAAACAATGTATCGTGTAGAGAACCATTGTACCATCTAAACTTGTGTGAAATATATGTTCAGTAACCTAAAATATTGTATTTCCAGCTGTTTGAAGCTGGTATACAAAACTGAAAGTAAAAGATACAAAAACGAAACATAAGAACGGGAAGCATAGAAATAGCGCACATAGGACAGATCTACAGCTACTAGACTTGCTTTCAATGAGATTGACAGACCTATAACTCACATTTCTATATGAATTCGGTCAGGTCACCCAAAAAGTTACATATTGCAGCTTTAATGGCAGTCAGTCAGCTGTCAGTGTGGGTCTGCAACCTCTGCAACCTCTTAACGAAACAATATGGAATATTTGCCTGACAGGGTTGCAGTATGAATGCTGGAGCTATAACATTTTCCTAGACACTCTTATCCAGAGCAACTTACATTAGTGAATGCATAATTGTTTTTATTTTTTCACACTGGTACCCCGTGGGAATCAAACCCACAACCCTGGCGTTACAAGAGCCATGCTCTACCAACTGAGCCAGACAGGACAACTGTGCTGGTGCAGTGATGGTGTTATCACTTCCAACAAATAATGTCATTTAGAACGCATTGAGGTATACACATTTTTTGTTGTTGCCTATATTGGAGTTGGTGTCAATAGGTTTATTGATTTCAGTCTTTTTAACTTCCCTGCTGTACTAATACTAAAGCCAATCCTATGCCGCTGGGTGCCGGGCACTGAACCAACCCTAATGCCGAATTCTGCTGGGTTTTCAGTTCAGTCTGAGGTGACTGACACGACTCCCCATCAGAGGAGACAGCTCCAGTCTTTCTCCCTGGCTTGTCATTGGTATTTCTCCCCGTGGGATTACACCAATCACTGTTGTGGTAGTGTGGCTTTCTGAAAGAGGAGCATCGTGCAAAGTTGATGGATGGCTGTTTGCTCAGCACGTAATTACCAGGTCTGGGGTTATACATCTACTACTGTAGGTCAGCTGAACAAAGCCATTACACTGCTTTGAGAAATGACACTGTTCGGAATGTCTACCTGGCTCCATCAAATCAAAATACAAATCTTGACCTTTTCTGTACTTACACAGTAATGTTTCAGATCCTGAAGGCCTCTACATCTGAATTTATCTTTCAGGCCAAAATGTGTCATAGTGCAGTAGTTTGGGGTCCAGTGCATGTACAATTGAAGTCGGAAGTTGAAATACACCTTAGCCAAATACATTTAAACTCAGTTTTTCACAATTCCTGACATTTAATCCGAGTAAAAATTCCCTGTTTTAGGTCAGTTAGGATCACCATTTTATTTTAAGAATGTGAAATGTCAGAATAATAGTAGAGAGAATGATTTATTTCAGCTTTTATTTCTTTCATCACATTCCCAGTGGGTCAGAAGTTTACATACACTCAATTAGTATTTGGTAGCATTGTCTTTAAATTGTTTAACTTGGGTCAAACGTTTTGGGTAGCCATCCACAAGCTTCCCACAATAAGTTGGGTGAATTTTGGCCCATTCCTCCTATATATCCACATAATTTTTCTTCCTCGTGAGGCCATCTATTTTGTGAAGTGCACCAGTCCCTCCTGCAGCAAAGCACCCCCACAACATGATGCTGCCACCCCTGTTTATCACGGTTGGGATGGTGTTCTTCGGCTTGCAAGCCTCCCCCTTTGTCCTCCAAACATAACGATGGTCATTATGGCCAAACAGTTCTATATTTGTTTCATCAGACCAGAGGACATTTCTCCAAAAAGTACAATCTTTGTCCCCATGTGCAGTTGCAAACCATAGTCTGGCTTTTTTATTGCGGTTTTGGAGCAGTGGCTTCTTCCTTGCTGAGCGGCCTTTCAGATTATGTCAATATAGGACTCATTTTACTGTGGATATAGATACTTTTGTACCTGTTTCCTCCGGCATTTTCACAAGGTCCTTTGCTGTTGTTCTGGGATTGATTTGCAGTTTTCACACCAAAGTACGTTCATCTCTAGGAGACAGAACGCGTCTCCTTCCTGAGCGGTATGACGGCTGTGTGGTCCCATGGTGTTTGTACTTGCGTACTATTGTTTGTACAGATGAACGTGGTACCTTCAGGTATTTGGAAATTGCTCCCAAGAATGAACCAGACTTGTGGAGGTCTACAATTGTTTTTCTGAGCTCTTGGCTGATTTCTTTTGATTTGCTTTTGAGTTTGAAGGTAGGCCTTGAAAAACATCCACAGGTACACCTCCAATTGACTCAAATGATTTAAATTAGCCTATCAGAAGCTTCTAAAGCCATGACATCATTTTCTGGAATTTTCCAAGCTGTTTAAAGGCACAGTCAACTTAGTGTATGTAAACTTCTGACCCACTGGAATTGTGATATAGTGAATTATAAGTGAAATAATCTGTCTGTAAACAATTGTTGGAAAAATTACTTGTGTCATGCACAAAGTAGATGTCCTAACCGACTTGCCAAAACTATAGTTTGTTAACAAGAAATTTGTGGAGTGGTTGAAAAACGAGTTTTAATCACTCCAACCTAAGTGTACTTCTGACTTTAACTGTATGTCAAGCATAGCCACCAATACAGTAGATCCACCACTAAAGCTCTCAGTATAGGTTGTAGTGACCTAGGGCTGGGCAGTATATCAAATTAATTTGATTAATTCATATGTATGTTTTTGCGCGATATTCCAAATGCCTGTATCGCAAGAATCAAGGTTTTGTTATTTTCGTTTTTATGACYGTTTATGTCCACTTGTTTTCATGTTGTATTTTTGGTCTCATCTCTTTCGTTCCTTCTGTGCTGTGTGCAACTCCCCATTTACACCCGAGATCCGTATATAATGAAGAGTTGCCCATCTCCGCCCTAACATTGGGAGTCGTTGTCCCAAACGCGGGAAGGCAGGTGACCAGTTTATATCCAAAATATCCCCWTAGAAATGCATTGGGCTTATTTTGGACAGATTTTATGCTTTGCCTCTTCCTGTATGGTTTACTTTCCACCTGCCTCTCACGCCAACAAAGTTGAGCGATCACTTCTTCCTCTCTTACAAGTGGTTTCAACTCACTATTTGCATTTGAGGTTTGGTCCAACAGAATCGGTCATAGGGACATTGAGATGATTTTACTGTAAAAGAGTTTAAGTGAACCTTTCTAAAGATACCCTTTATATGTCTCAACTACTCAGATTGAGAGCCGACACTACTACAACAGGAGTATCAATGAACATTGAATCTGGAAAATTCATGCTCAGTTCGTTGCGCGTGACATTGTGGTGCCCTGTTCCGCTAGCAGCATTTTAGCCAAAGACTGTTATATTAGCAGTCTAGTTTGTGTTTTATAAATGTGCAATAAGCATAAAACACAATTATATAAGGAATTGGCAACTCGTTCTTATTCTCAGAAACAAGGTAGGCCACTTGCGTGCAATATCTGAACAAAGTGTACAGGCTAACATGCTTTTCAAACAGTTGGAGAAAGACAGAAGGGAGTGTTCATAACAATTCAACTGTTCAAATGTTATCTAGCAAATAGATCCAAGTTGGTTAAACTTGAAATATAAAGATTAGCTGGCTAATCACTAGCACGTGGGCTTGAGAGATTTTTGATGAGACCTGTGTTCAATTTCTATAGCCGAAAGCCTGACACAAGAAGTTATTTGTGAATGTGCATTGTCATGAGTGAAGGRAAAGCAGCCAACAAGTGCTCAGCATAAGGTGGCAAGAAAGACTTTGTAATTACCTGGATTTCTCTATAAATTGTTCATAAAATTCCTGTGATTGTCTCCACCTCCTCCAGGTGTCGCTTATTTTCCCCAGTGTATTTATCCCTGTGTTTCCTGTCTCTCTGTGCCAGTTCGACTTGTATGTTAGTCAAGTCAACCAGCGTGTTTTTCCCGTACTCATTTTGCCATTCTCACTGCCTTCAAGCAGCACAGCCTTCCACTAGTCGTCTTCCTCAGGAGGTTAGCAAGACTGTGGATGTCTCTGTTATCCCCACGAAATACCATGACCTCCTGGAAGTGTTTAGCAAGGCACATGCTAATTCCCTTCCCTCGCACCGTCCTTATGATTGTGCCATTGATCTTCTCCCAGGCACTACACCAACTCGGGGTCGGTTGTACTCTCTGTCCGGACCAGAGACCATTGCTATGGAGGAGTACATAGAAGAGTCTCTGGCCACTGGGGCCGTCCGTCCGTCTGCATCTCCTGCCGGCACAGGGTTTTTCTTTGTGGAGAAGAAGGACAAAGACCCTGCACCCGTGCATTGACTACCGGGAACTTAACGACCTCACTGTCAGAAATCGTTACCCCCTACCTCTCCTCTCCTCGCCGTTTGAAAATCTCCAGGGGTCTACCATGTTTTCCAAGTTGGACCTTCGGAATGCCTACCACCTGGTTCGGATACGCAAGGGGGATGAGTGGAAGACAGCCTTCAACACAGCCAGTGGACATTATGAGTACGATGCCATTTGGACTCACCAACGCCCCCCGCTGTCTTCCAGGCTTTGGTCAATGATGTGCTTCGGGACATGCTAAACCGGTTTGTGTTCGTCTACCTGGCCAACATCCTGTTTTGTACTCCATGTCAGACAGGTCCTTCAGCGCCTCCTGGAGAACCAACTGTTTGTGAAAGCCGAGAAGTGTGAGTTCCACCGCTCTTCTATCACCTTTCTGGGATATGTCATTGCTGAGGGCAATTTCAGATGGATCCTGGAAAGGTGAAAGCAGTGGTGGATTGGCCTCAACCAACATCCAGGGTGCAGTTGCAACGGTTTCTTGGTTTTGCCAACATTCTACCACCGTTTCATTTGGGATTACAGCACCCTGGCTGCCCCCCTCTTGGCACTCACCTCCCCCAAGGTATCGTTCAAATGATCTCCAGCTGTCGACAAAGCCTTTGTGGACCTGAAGCATCGGTTCACAACAGCACCCATCCTCATCCATACGGACCCCTCGTGTCAATTTGTGGTGGAAGTGGATGCTTCGGATGTTGGCGTGAGGGCCATCCTGTCCCAGCGATCTGCTCAGGACCAGAAGCTTCATCCCTATGCTTTCCTGTCCCATCGTAGTTCCTGCTGAGAGGAACTACGATGTTGGCAACCGAGAACTCCTGGCGGTGAAGATGGCGTTGGAGGAGTAGAGGCACTGGCTGGAAGGAGCAGAACAGCCATTCCTGGTCTGGACTGACCATAAAAACTTGGAATATCTCCGTTCAGCCAAGCACCTCAACTCAAGGCAGGCCTGGTGGGCCCTCCTGTTATCAGATTCAACTTTACCATTTTCTACTGTCCAGGGTCTAAAAAGTTGAAGCCTGATGCTCTCTCCCGCCTATACAGTTCCTCTGCCACACCCTCGAYTTCCGAAACCATTCTCCCTACCTCATGCCTTGCTGCCACTGTGGATTGGGATATTGAGAACCTGGTTCACGAGGTGCAACGGTCACATGCTGGACCTGAAGGGGGCCCTGCTAACTGGCTGTTTGTCCCTAACCCAGTCAGGTCCCGGGTCCTGGAATAGGCTCATTCCTCCAGGCTGACCTGTCATCCAGGGTCCCGTCGTACACTAGCTTTCCTTCGACAATGTTTCTGGTGGCCCACAATGGTCCCAGATGTCTCTGCCTTTGTCACTGCATGCACTGTGTGTGCTCAAAACAAGACTCCATGGCAAGCTCCTTCTGGCCTCCTGCAGCCACTACCGGTTCCTCATCGTCCCTGGTCTCATATATCTCTGGACTTTGTCACTGGGCACCCTCCGTCTGACGGCAACACTGTCATTCTGACGGTAGTCGACCGGTTCTCCAAGGCTGCCCATTTCATCCCTCTCCCCAAACTACCTTCTGCCAAGGAGATGGTCCAGCTTATGGTGCAGCATGTCTTCTGGATCCATGGACTTCCGGTTGACATGGTCTCCGATCGGGGTCCTCAGTTCTCGTCTCAGTTCTGGAAGGCATTCTGCACCCTTATTGGGTCGTCGGCCAGCCTGTCACCCGGATTCCATCCCCAAACTAACGGTCAGTCGGAGCGAGCCAACCAAGACCTGGAGACCACCTTAAGGTGCCTGGTCTCAACCAATCCCACTACTTGGAGCCGTCAACTGGTCTGGGTGGAGTATGCCCGGAACACTCTTCCCAGTTCTGCCACAGGACTCTCCCCTTTCGAGTGCTCCATGGGGTATCAGCCTTCACTCTTCCCTGAACAAGAGCTGGAGGTCAGCGTACCCTCGGCCCAGATGTTTGTCCACCGCTGTCGACGTACCTGGAGAAGAGCCAGGGCGGCTATTCTCAAGACCAACTCCAGGTATCGTCGACAAGCGGACCGTCGCCAGACCCCAGCTCCCTGCTACTGCATTGGGCAGAGGGTATGGCTTTCCACTTGGGATCTGCCACTTCGGATAGAGTCCCGCAAGCTGTCTCCCTGGTTCATTGGTCCTTTTCCCATCTCCAGAGTCCTGAGTTCCACTGCTGTCCATCTTGTGTTACCCCGTACCCTTCACATTCACCCTACCTTCCATGTGTCTAGGATTAAGCCTGTGTCTCACTGTTCTTTGTCTTCTGTCTCCAGGCCCATCTCTCCCCCCCGGGTTATCGGTGGCCAGCCAGCGTATATGGTGAGACACYTCCTGAAGGTTCGACCACGGGGCAGGGGTTTCCATTACCTGGTTGACACGGTGAGGTTTATGGCCCGGAGGAGAGGTGCTGGGTCCCTGCTAAAGACATCTTGGACCCGGCCCTCATCGCCGATTTCCACCGCCGACACCCCGGTCAGCCAGGTATGCGCCCAGGTTTGACTCCAGGTGGCGTCCCTAGGGGGGGGCGGGGGTTACTATCACGCTCTGATCTGTTTCACCTGTTCCTGTGATTGGGGTGTCGCTTATTTTCCCCAGTGTATTTATCCCTGTGTTTCCTGTCTCTCTGTGCCAGTTCGTCTTGTATGTTAGTCAAGTCAACCAGCGTGTTTTTCCCGTACTCCTTTTGCTATTCTCTTGTTGATAGTCTTCCCGGTGTTGACCCCTGCCTGACTCTGGACTACCTTCCCACCTGCCTGATCATCCTGCCCTGACCTTGATTCTGCCAGCCCTTCGGTACCTTTTGGACTGAACTGTTTTTTACCTTTTTGCCTGTCCACAACCATTGTCTTGCCTTACCCTATTGGATTAATAAATATTGTAAGACTCCAACCATCTGCCTCCTGTGTCTGCATCTGGGTCTCGCCTTGTGTCATGATAAACACAATCTGCTTAAACTTATAACACACACACAATTATACGTTTTCATGTATTTATTGAACACACTGTGTAAACATTCACAGGGCAGGGTGGAAAAAGTATGTGAACCTTTGGATTTAATAACTGGTTGACCCTCCTTTGGCAGCATTAACCTCAACCAAACGTTTTCTGTAGTTGCGTATCAGAACTGCACAATGGTCAGGAGGAATTTTGGACCATTCCTCTTCACAAAACTGTTTCAGTTCAGCAATATTCTTGGGATGTCTGGTGTGAACCGCTCTCAAGGTCATGCCACAGGTTGAGTTCAGGACTCTGACTGGGCCATTCCAGAAGCTGTATTTTCTTCCGTTGAAGCCATTCTGTTGTTGATTTACTTCTGTGTTCTGGGTCGTTGTCCTGTTGCATCACCCAACTTCTGTTGGACTTCAATTGGCGGGCAGATAGCCTTACATTCTTCTGCAAAATGTCTTGATAAACATGGGAATKAATTTTTCCTTCGATGATAGCAAGCTGTCCAGGCCCTGAGGCAGCAAAGCAGCCCCAAACCATGTTGCTCCCTCTACTATATTTTACGGTTGGGATGAGGTTTTGCAGTTGGTGTGCTGTGCCTTTTTTTCTCCACACATAGTGTTGTGTGTTCCTTCCAAACAACTCAACTTTAGTTTAATCTGTCCACAGAATATTTTGCCAGTAGCGCTGTGGAATATCCATGTGCACTTTTGCAAACTTCAGACATGCAGCATTGTTTTTTTTGGTGTCCTCCCATGAACACCATTCTTGTTGAGTGTTTAACGTATTGTAGACTCGTCAAGAGATGTTAGCATGTTCCAAAGATTTCTGTAATCTTTAGCTGACACTCTAAGATTCTTCTTAACCTCATTGAGCGTTGTGCTCTTGCAGTCATCTTTGCAGGGCGGCCACTCCTAGGGAGAGTAGCAACAGTGCTGAACTTGCTCCATTAATAGACTGATGCACATCAAGGCTTTTAGAGATACTTTTGTAACTCTTTCCAGCTTTATGCAAGTCAACTGTTCTTAATCGTAGGTCTTCTGAGATCTCTTTTGTTTGATGCATAGTTCACATCAGGCAATGCTTCATGTGAATAGCGAACTCCCATTTTGTGAGTGGTTTTTATATTGCAGGGCAGCTATAACCAACATCTCCAATCTCGTCTCATTGATTGGACTCCAGGTGAGCTGTAACGGCAGCCTTCCTCCTCTTCACGAGAAGAGAGGGTGTAACAGGGATCGGACCAACACGCAGCGTAGCCAGTGCTCAACATGTTTAATAAAACGAAACTGTGAACACTTACAACGATACAAAATAACAAAATGTGGCAAACCGATACAGCCCTATCTGGTGCAGAGAAAACACAAAGACAGGAAACAACCACCCACAATCCCCAACACAAAACAAGCCACCTATATATGATTCCCAATCAGAGACAACACAAAACACCTGCCTCTGATTGAGAACCATATTAGGCCAAACATAGAAACAGACAAACTAGACACACAACATAGAATGCCCACCCAGCTCATGTCCTGACCAATACTAAAACAAGCAAAACACACAAGAACTATGGTCAGAACGTGACATGAGCTGAGTCCTGACTCCAATTAGCTTTTGGAGAAGTTATTAGCCTAGAGGTTCACATACTTTTTCCAACCTACACTGTGAATATTTAAATTATGTATTCAATATAGACAACAAAAATACAATAATTTGTGTGTTATTTGTTTGAGCACACTGTGTTTGTCTATTGTTGTGACAGAGGAAAATCAGATCACATTTTCTGACCAATTTATGTAGAAATACATGTAATTCCAAAGGGTTCACATACTTTTTCTTGCAACGGTATCTGGGAACTCAAAAACTGTTGGAAAAGCATTCCAGGTGACTACCTCATGAAGCTGGTTGAGAGAATGCCAAGAGTGTGTAAAGCTGTCATCAAGGAAAAGGGTGGCTACTTTGAAGAATCTCAAATATAAAATATATTTTGATTTGTTTAACACTTTTTTGGTTACTACATGATTCCATATGTGTTATTTCATAGTTTTGATGTCTTCACTACAGTCTTCACTACAGTGGTGTAAAGTAAAAATACTTGAAAGTTCTACTTAAGTCTTTTACTTTACTATTTATATTTTTGACAACTTTTACTTTTACTTCACTACATTCCTAAAGAAAATAATGTACTATTTACTCTGTACATTTTCCCTGACACCCAAAAGTACTCGTTACATTTTGTCAGGAAAATGGTCTGATTCACACACTTATCAACAGAACATCCCTGGACATCCCTACTGCCTCTGATCTGGCGGAATCTCTAAACACAAATGCTTTGTTTGTAAATTATGTCTGAGTGTTGCCATGGCTATCCATCAATTACATTTTTTAAATAAAATTGTGCCGCCTGGTTTGCTTAATATAAGGAATTTTAAATGGTTTATACCTAAGTACATTTTAGCAATTCCATATACTTTTCATACTTAAGTATATTTAAAACCAAATACTTTTAGACTTTTACTCAAGTAGTATTTTACTGGATCACTTTTACTTGAGTCGTTTTCAATTAAGGTATCTTTACTTTCACTCAAGTATGACAATTTTGTACTTTTTCCACCACTGCTTCACTATCTTTCTACAATGTAGAAAATAGTAAAAATGTTCTGTTATAATGGTGGCCTGACACTGGGGTTTTGTATTTATTCATGTTTCCCTGTCTGGGACTGGCACTGGGGTTTTGTATTTATTCATGTTTCCCTGTCTGGGACTGACCTGTGTAGGGGGTTTTGTATTTTTTCATGTTTCCCTGTCTGGACTGGACACTGGGGTTTTGTTATTATTCTGTTTCCCTGTCTGGGACTTGGCACTGGTTTTATTTATTCATGTTTCCCTGTCTGGGACTGAACTGGGGTTTTGTATTTATTATGTTTCCTGTCTGGGACTGACACTGGGGTTTGTATTTATTCATGTTTCCCTGTCTGGGACTGACACTGGGTTTTGTATTTATTCATGTTCCCTGTCTGGGACTGGCAACTGGGTTTTGTATTTATTCATGTTTCCCTGTCTGGGACTGGCACTGGGGTTTTGTATTTATTCATGTTTCCTTGTCTGGGACTGCACTGGGGTTTTGTATTTATTCATGTTCCCTGTCTGGGCCTGGACACTGGGGTTTTGTATTTATTCATGTTTCCCTGTCTGGGACTGGCACTGGGGTTTGGTATTTATTCATGTTTCCCTGTCTGGGACTGGCACGGGGTTTTGTATTTATTCATGTTTCCCTGTCTGGGACTGGCACTGGGTTTTGTATTTATTCATGTTTCCCTGTCTGGGACTGACACTGGGGTTTTGTATTTATTCATGTTTCCCTGTCTGGGACTGGCCCTGGGGTTTTGTATTTATTCATGTTTCCCTGTCTGGGACTGGCACTGGGGTTTTGTATTTATTCATGTTTCCCTGTCTGGGACTGGCACTGGGGTTTTGTATTTATTCAGTTTCCCTGTCTGGGACTGGCACTGGGGTTTTGTATTTATTCATGTTTCCTGTCTGGGACTGGACTGGGGTTTTGTATTTATTCATGTTTCCCTGTCTGGGACTGGCACTGGGGTTTTGTATTTATTCATGTTTCCCTGTCTGGGACTGCACTGGGGTTTTGTATTTATTCATGTTTCCCTGTCTGGGACTGACACTGGGGTTTTGTATTTATTCATGTTCCCTGTCTGGGACTGGCACTGGGGTTTTGTATTTATTCATGTTTCCTTGTCTGGGACTGACACTGGGGTTTTGTATTTATTCATGTTTCCTGTCTGGGACTGGCACTGGGGTTTGTATTTATTCTGTTTCCTGTCTGGGACTGACACTGGGGTTTGTATTTATTCATGTTTCCCTGTCTGGGACTGACACTGGGGTTTTGTATTTATTCAGTTTCCCTGTCTGGGACTGGCACTGGGGTTTTGTATTTATTCATTTCCTGTCTGGGACTGGCACTGGGTTTTGTATTTATTCATGTTTCCTGTCTGGGACTGGCACTGGGGTTTTGTATTTATTCATGTTTCCCTGTCTGGGCTGCACTGGGGTTTTGTATTTATTCATGTTTCCCTGTCTGGGACTGGACTGGGGTTTTTGTATTTATTCATGTTTCCCTGTCTGGGACTGACACTGGGGTTTTGTATTTATTCATGTTTCCCTGTCTGGGACTGGCACTGGGGGAGGGCAGAGGTTGAGGGGCTTCTCTCTATGAGGAAGATTTTTGTAGCGTTATCTAGATCAGGGTTTCACAATCCTCTCCTCGGGGACCACCAGACGTTTCACATAGTTGTTGTAGCCCTGAATTGGCACATCTGATTCAGTTTGGTTATAGTGGAATAATTGAATCAGGTGTGCTAGTTTAGGGCTACTGCAAATATGTGAAACGTCTGGTGGTCCCCGAGGAGAGGGTTGTGAAACCCTGATCTAGAGGAGAGTCAGCACCAGCCCTCACCACCCCTTCAACCCCACCCCCCAGCCTCCCGCCTGCTACCTTTCACCCCTTAACCCCCCAGCCTCCCGCCTGCTACCTTCCAAATGCTCAGTGAAAATTTAGGTCATGATGCAGCATATGTAATGATCCTCCTCGTAGGGTAAAATTGATTGGTTGGGAGGACAGTGTCATAGGAGTAGGTTCATTGGCCCATCTTACTGGCTGACATTGTTATTGTGTTAAGAACAATGGCGTATGCTGGGCGGCTAGAAAGAACACTTTGTGTTTTTAGGAGTGTGGTCTCTTTGGGACTGTGGTCTCCGTTTAGGGTGCTTTCTCTTCCTAGAACAGGGAATAGTGGAAGTATGAGGCTGTTATGAGTTTTACCAGAAAGTCTAAGTAAATKTTTTATCTATTCCTCTGTTCTATCCGCTCACATTCCCTATGAGTGAATACTGTAACGTTTTGTGAGTGCTTCCTGGAGCAAACTAAGACCGTCATCGATCTCAGCCCAGATGGTGAATTAGGAAACGGACATGTTATGACATACAGTATGTAAGAGAAACGACCGGGCTCTGAAAAGAGAACAGTTCATTATCTCAGCTCAAACTGCAATGTGTTCAATAATACTGTGTCTGTCCCTTCAGATACAGACGACCAGCTTCAATTACCCAGCGAGACATACAAAACCAGCCCGACAATGACACTAAAGTGCTCTGGACACCATAATAGCATAATAGGCACTTTAACTGCATATAAATTAGATGGTTTCCTATTCTCATCCTACTGTATCCAAAGGACAATCTTGGTGTGATGAACTTTTGGCCTGCCCAGATGCTTTGTGGATTCTGTAAATATATATTTTCAGATATTTAATGGGGTGTCGGTATTAAGATTGTCACATCAGGTCAGCGTCTCGGGAGAATTGTGGACACAGAATCAATGAACGCCAAAGCAAGGCTCCGGGTTTGTGCGTCTAGCGGGGATAGAAAATTGCTTCCGTCCCTTTCGTTCCTCCTCCACTCCCAGGCAACCATTAAGATATGCCTGGCCTAACTAGATGAACCTCTAGCTCTCTAAATGATAAATGACAAAACAGGCTTGATATTGTCATCTGCAAGGCTACAGAATTGTTTTCCTCTCTATCTCTCTCTCTCAGCAAGCCACAGCAACAGAATGAAAATACAGAAAAGACACAAAGGTCTCCACATACAGAACATTTACTACTCTTAGCATCTTGCTGCCTGCATTACTTCATATAAAATACCATACCGCATGTGGATTGTTCTCAATAAGAGGAATTGTAGAAACATGCTTCGCTTTATAATTGATACATTTATTTATGATGCATTGTCTCTAATGCATGCRGAGGTATGCAGTGTCACAGAGTTTTAACCTGTACTGTACGTACATTGCACATGTGAGCCTTGAAAAGATCAAAGGATTTGAGACAGCCCAATTGAATTAGCCCTGGACCTATTCATACAATAAGCTTAGCCGGATGCTCATGAACAATTACATAATAGGATGAGGGGTTTGGCTAGTAGTGTACAGATGTTATGATGCGTTGTAGTTTGATGTTGCAGCGCTTTGACATTTTAGAAGGCCAAATGACCATGATCAATTTATTTTGTTCACTTATGACCGAGGATTCCTATGTGGATATTTCTCATATTGTATATCTATCCTGGATCATGTATAGCAATAGCTACCCTCCACTAACACTCATGACTCATCTCTAGTATTGCTTCATCAAAGTGTTTTAAGATATGTTTTTTTATACTTTCTTTGGTTGAGAGCTATAACTCAGTCAGTCTGTCAAATTGGCTGTAGCATTCCTCACTAGAGAAATGCCACAGGATATAGTGTGACAGACTGGCAGCTCTGACAAATTCTCCTCAACACTGTACTTCCGCAAACTGACAACTGTCTGATTAGTGTAGTTTTAACAAACGGGGGAACTGTCAAGGTAGCTGGAAAAAAGGTTATGAAAGTCAAATAAAATGTCATATCACCATCAAAGAATGTTGTAACAAGATGGCTTTAAGTGACACGAGGAAAGATATACAGTAATTAGCCATTTCTCTGTCCATCACGTGATAGCAGATATTCCCTCCAATTAAATGATCCTGTTAGACTTGGACAAGGTAGTCAGGCAAACTAGCTAAAAATAGAAACCTCAGTTGAATTTTTCCCCCTCATATTTACATAAAAGAAAATGAAGAATTGTTTGAGTGACAATCTGCCTCAGAATGAAGGGATACTGCAGACTATTATATACCAGTTACAAAGGGAAGGTCAAGGTTTAGACTACATTTCTCTTTACAGTCACTTTATAGTTTACTAGTCTAGTTTATCCTTAGATTCATATGACATGATCATGACAATATTTCTGTATTTTAACTATTTATCTCACATCAGTGGTATGCAGCATACAGTAGGTTTATGTTTGGTGCATTATAATACAGGTAAATGCCAAAGTAATGGAAACACTTGAGTAAATGAGGGATACAAAGAGTATTGAAAATAGGTGCTTCCACACAGGTGTGGTTCCTGAATTAATTAAGCAATTAACATCCCATCCTGCTTAGGGTCATGTATAAAAATGTTGGGCAGGCCATTATTTTGGCTACCATAGCTTTGCCCCCATAGGATGACAATGCCCCCACCCATAGGGCACGAGTRATCATTGAATGGTTGGATGAGCATGAAAACGATGTAAACCATATGCCATGGCCGTCTGTCACCAGATGTCAACCCAATTGAAAACTAATGGGAGATTCTGGAGCGGCGCCTGAGACGATGTTTTCCACGACCATAAACAAAACACCACATGATGGAATTTCAAGTTGAAGGTTTGGTGTCGCGTCCTTTCAATGGAGTTCCAGACACTTGTAGAATCTATGCYAAGGTGCATTGAAGCTGTTCTGGCTTGTGGTGGCCCAACGCCCTATWAAGACACTTTATGTTTATTTTGGCAGTTACCCCTAGATGCATAATGTACTGTATTGTAGCTAGGTGCTGCCTCTACAGCCCCTTACTACATCAATAGTTAATAGTTATTGTCCCTGTATACTGCAATGATTTTTCCATTGGATTCAATTATTCATGTCATAAGGGTGTATAAGTGAAATGTTTACTGATAAGTGCCATTGGGCATCATGTCTAGCGGATTACCATATTGAAAGATTTAATATGGATTAGTTAAAATAATTTATTCTGTTACTATGCTATCTGATGGATAGGGGTTGAAGAGTATTTTGTCCCCGCAATGTGTCACAGACTTACACACGCGCACACACACACACACTAAGCACTCCCCCCACAGACCTTGCCTCTCTTCCATCCTACTCTCTTCCAAATCAAATCAAGCTTTATTTATACAGCACATTTCAGACATGGAATGCAATGCAATGTGCTTCACAGGAAAAAACAACTACAAAAACGATTAAATATTTACTACATAAAAAACACAAGATAAAAAGCAAAACAATGACAAAAACTGAACGACTAAAAAGCACCCTAAGGAAAAACAAAGTAAAAAAATATGCGTTTTAAGATCTATTTTAAATATGTCCACAGTTTCGKCCCCCYTCAAGTTATCTGGCAGGCTATTCCAGAGGCTGGGGGCATAGTAACTAAAAGCTGCCTCTCCATGCCTCTTGGTTCTAGGCTTTGGGATTAAAGGCCAGTGCTAGAGGACCTGAGGGACCTACTGGGTACATAACGTAAAAACATGTCTGACATGTATTGAGGTGCCCAATTGTGGATTGATTTAAAAACAAATAGAAGAATCTTAAAATGTATTATAAAACTCACAGGCAGCCAGTGCAGAGACCTTTAAACCAGTGTAATGTGTGCTCTCCGTCTGGTCTTGGTCAGTACCCGTGCTGCAGCATTCTGTATGTTTTGCAGTTGACCAATGGCTTTCTTGGGTAGACCAGACAGGAGAGCATTACAGTAGTCTTGTAATAAAAGCACGGATGAGTCTCTGTATCAGCCTGAGAGAGAAACGGCTGCACTTTGGTCACATTCATAATGTGTGATTCGAAATTTAGTTCAGATTCTAAAATAACACCTAGGTTTGATCTATATAGGACAGTTGTTAGGAGCAAATTATATTTTTCTGTAACAGCATGGTTTAAAGGGATACTTCTGGATTTTGGCAATGAGGCCCTTTATCTACTTCCCCAGAGTCAGATAAACTTGTGGAAACCATTTCTATGTCTCTATGTGCAGTTTGAAGGAAGTTGTTAACTACCATTAGCGCAGTGACTGGAAGTTTATGGGTATCTGGCTAACGCTAGTTAGCATTGGCTACCTCTAACTTCGTTCATACTGGAAACAGAGAGATACAGTTCAAATGGTATCCACGWGTTCATCTGACTCTGGGGAAGTACATGAAGTGCCTCTGACAAAATCCAGAAGTATCGCTTTAATCATAATGAAAGACAAACACACACACTGTACTGCCAGTCACAGTGTAGGGTGCAAGACGCAACTAAAATTTTGCAGGTGAGGATGGAGGGAAGCTTGCCTTGAAGCACTGGGCATCTTGTTATGACATGCATTATCTGAAATAACAACACAGAATTATACCTACTAAGGAGTGGCTTCTATGTGGGAACTTTGAATATCTTTGAACTTCCAAGTTGGTTTAACGTTGGACCACCAGAGCAAACTTTAGCTAGCTAGCTAACAAGCTTGTGTGTGCAGAGCAGCACTAGAATTAAAACACATCTTACCTTTTTGTAGTTAATAAACCCAATGTGAAATGTGATAACTTTAATTGAAAAAGTTAATCCATTCTTTTAAACAACTCTCCCTAATTTCTGATTCATGCTTCTAATGTTGTCAGTAGGCTAACCTATGCTTCAGTGGGGAGGGGCAGGTAGCCTACACACACACACACCCATTGGCAAAGATTTCCAGCTGTCAGGAAGACGCTGGAATACGTTTCTGAGTGACAGTGAGGGCTTTGCAAAGGCGCTTGACATTTTTGGGGGACTGGAAAAAACAATGCCCGGAATGTAAAATAACATTATTAACCAGTTGCCATGCTTTTAAAATAGCAGTTCTGTTCTGGAACAGTATAGATCACTTTCGTTTCCGGTTCGGGTTCTGTTCCTCAAATAGTTTATTCTTTTCCGGTTTGGTTCTCTTCTGGTTTTGTTCTTTTCCAGTTTTCAGTTCTGTTCCCTGAACCAGTTCTAACTCTTGCATAGCGGTAACGCAGTTGGTTATGGCATTGATTTTGCCAGCGGAGGTGCACACAGTAGCCTTATGTACCTCACCAATGTTTTATTAAAATATCACAAGCAGCAAAACAGTCAATAGACATTCCCCTTTTTTTATTTACGTTTGACATTGTTTTTGTCCAGCTTTTATGAAAAGTTTGGACTCATTATGTGCGATGCCCRTTACATGAAAGGTGTCTGTGACTGTAGGAAGCCTGTTTATGAACATTACGTCATTTAAAATATAGCTTTTTTTTCTTTTTTTCCCTCATTTTGTCCAAAAATGCATCTTTCAGTTACTGTCAAATCGTTGGAATTCCAATCGCTGTTTGTGGTGCTGAATCCTCTTGTAGGCTATATTTGCATGTTTGTTTGTTTACCTTTCACGTGGAAATGTCACGACTGGCCATATCAACGTCGATGGTAAGCAGTAGCTATATATATTTGGGAGCAGTAACAGTGTCTGGACATTCCCCCTTTCTCTTTATATTGGATATTTTTCCAGCTCCTGTGAAAGGTTTGGATGTGTGTAAAACCCTCCATAGTGTACATTGTCTTAGGCCTAATATCATATGCCCACAGGGAGCAATAATGGTGCATGTAACTGTATTTACACATAACTATTTAAAACTAGTTGATGTTTCGTTTTATTAGAATTTGATAAGAATTATTCACAGTCTTTTAGGTCATATCAATAGTGACATTTGGCATGTCCATGGCTCAGACATAATACGTTTTACAGTAGGCCTAAATCAGTGTGAATGCTATGTTAACAATATATTTCCAAATGAAAGCCATGTACATTTAACAAATATTTAGTTTTTTTAGGCTATTTAACAAACTAGGCTATTACGGACTAACATTCAAATTTGTATTTATTATGGATCCCCATAAACTGCCTTAATTTTGCTGGACCTCAGGAAGAGTAGCTGCTGCTTTGGCTACTGCTTTGGCAGCTAATCCTCCTGGGGTACGGCAAAATTAAGGCCATTTATACAATTTTAAAAACATTACAATACATTCACAGATTTCACAACACACTGTGTGCCCTCAGGCCCCTACTCCACCACTACCACATATCTACCCCTATCCGACCACGTACCACCTACTTAAGTACTTAATTCCATGTGTATCGTATACGTGCGTATGTTATCGTGTGTGTGTGTGTGTGTGTGTGGTGGTGTGGTGGTGTGTGTTGTGTGTGTGTGGGTGTGGGTTGTGTGTGTGTTGTGTGTGTGGTGTGTGTGTGTGTGTGTGTGTGTGCTGTGTGTGTGTGTGTGTGTGCGTGTGTGAGTGTGTATGCATGTCAGGGTCTGTGCCGATGTTTGTTGAACGGTGCTTCACATTTCCAATGCCCCTCTGTTCTCCATAAGTGGTGAGTTTTTTATTTGTTTATTAAATTCTAATTTTTACTGCTTGCGTCAGATTACTTGAAGGTCGATTATAGAGTTCCATGTAGTATCACTTACTCCTATGTAGTACTGTTTGTCCCTGCCACAGGTCCCTGTCTGCTGGAACTTGCGGGCACCTGTGAAGAGACCTGTCTTGTCGGCATGTCTTGTGTGGGTATGCATGGCGCTAGTGTGCCAGTAGTTTAGACACAGACAGCTCGGTGCATTTCATACTGCTCAAATACCATCTTCATAAATAGAAAGATAGTGAGAAGTCAATCTCTCCTCGCTCTTGTCAGCCAGGAGAGATTGGCATGCCTAATTATTAATATTAGGCTCTCTTGTACAGTGCAGGTGCCACGCCTGCCCTGTTCTGAGCCAATTGCAATTTTCCTAAAGCTCCTTTTTTTGTTGTGCACCGTGACCACACGATCTGAACAGTGTCAAGGGTGCGACAAAACTCGGCCTGTAGGACCTGCCCTTTTTGTAGTGTGTTTTAAGGAAAGCAGAGCATCCGCTTTCATTATAGACAGGACTTCTCCCCCCAAATCTTTAGCTACTAACTGCCCCACTCAATATGTTTTGACCATGATCAGTTTTACAACATCTAGTGGGTTACTCCAAGCGTTTAGTCTCTCAACTTGGTGATAAATGTCAATTTAAATTTATGTCATTACAAGATCTATTGTTGATGTTCCTCTCCCTATAATCATGCTGAAAATTCTGGTTGTCAAGTTTGTTTTACGTAAATGGCACTTGATATCTGGGTCAAACGGCAATTTTTTTACCAAAGTTTACTAAGTGCGTTGGTAACAGGCCTGATGGTCGGGCTATTTGATCCCAGTAAATTGGGGCTTGTACTATTCTGAGGAGCTAACATGGATGATTGATATGAATGATGAAACACGCAATACATATAAAATACGTAAGAATTGAAAGCAACCACATCAATTTAGGCCATTGGAGCAACAATTCATTGATGGCCAGATCGAGGGGCCAAGCCTCGACACACCAACAACATTGGTTGATTTCTTCAAAACCTAAGCTTTATCGTTCCAAGCCCGCCAGCGCTGCTGCGCTCATTTAGATTCCGGTTTTGGGAAAAATAGCAAAAATATTTCTGGACAATATACAGTGGGCAAAAAATGTAAATTTGGTCAGCCACCAATTGTGCAAGTTCTCCCACTTAAAAAGATAAGAGAGGCTCTGTAATTTTCATCATAGTACACTTCAACTATGACAGACAAAATGAGAAAAAAATCCTGAAAATCACATTGTAGGATTTTTAATGAATTTATTTGCAAATTATGGTGGAAAATAAGTATTTGGTCAATAACAAAAAGTTAATCTCAATACTTTGTTATATACTCTTTGTTGCAATGACAGAGGTCAAAAGTTTTCTGTAAGTCTTCACAGGTTTCACACACTGTGCTGGTATTTTGGCCCATTCCTCCATGCAGATCTCTCTCCTAAGGGAGCAGGGATGGTTTGGGCGCGTTTGCTCGGGCAACACTGACTTCCAACGCGTCCGCCTCGCAAAAGATTTCTATTGGTTGAGAATCTGGTAAGACTCTATGACCCCCACTCAACAGGAACCTTGAAACATCTTCTTACGAAAGCCAGCGGTCTGTCGTTGGCCCGGGCTGTGTGCTTGCGGTGTGTTTGGGACATTGTCATGTCTGGAAGTAGACCAAGCACGGTTTCATCTTCATGTCCTTGCTGATGGAAGGAGTGTTTCACTCAAAATCGTCACGATACATGGCCTCCGATTCATTTTTCCTCTATCACCAGATCAGTCCGTCCTGAGTCGCTTTTGCAGAAAAAGCAGCCCCAAAAGCGATAACGGTCACACCCAATGCTTCACAGTAGGTATGGTGTTTCTTGTGGATGGCAACTCAGCTCTTTGTCCGCGCAAACACGACTGAGTTGAGTTTTACAAAAGAGGTTCTAATTTGGTTTCACTGACCATATGACATTCTCCCCATATCTCTTCTGGATCAGTCCATAATGCCTCTCGTAGCAAACTTCAGACGGGGCCTGGACAGTACTGGCTAAACAGGGAACCGTCTCAGCCTGCGGATTTGAGCCCTGGCGGCGTAGTCGCTCGTCTACGAATGGAGGCTTTGTTACTTTGTCCCAGCTCTCTGAGGTATTCACTAGGTTCCCAGCCGGTGGCTGGGGCGATACTTGCTCCGTTCTTGTGATCAATGTGTTGGACCCACGGGTGGAAGATCTTGTCGTGGAGCCCCCAGATCGATGGTGAGATTATGCAGTGGTCTGTGATGTTCTTCGCATTTCCTAATAATTTGCTCCCGACAGTTTGATTTTTCTTTCAAACCTAATGCTGTCTTTTACCTATTGCATGAGGATTCAGTTTCCAGCTGTTGCTAGAGTGTCTACGAATTTTGTTTTCTGGTGTCCTTTGACAGCTTCTTTGTCTTGGCCATAGTGGAGGTTTTTGGAGTGTGACTGTTTGGGTTGACCTGGTACAGGTGTCCTTTATTAACTTGATTAACAAGTTCATAACGAGGTGCCATTAATACATGGTACGGTAGTAGAGGACAAGAGGAGTCCTTCTTATATAGATAGAAGTTTAACAGGTCTGTTGAGAGGCCAGACAATCTTGCTGTGGTTTTGTAGGAGCCCAATACTTATTTTCCACCATAATTTGCAAATAAATTCATTAAAATCCTACAATGTGATTTTCAGGATTTTTTTTCTCATTTTGTCTGTCATAGTTGAAGTGTACTCTATGATGAAAATTACAGACCTCGTCTTATCTTATTAAGTGGGAGAACTTGCACAATTGGTGGCTGTGACAAAATAATTTTTTGCCCCACTGTATAACTCTACCGCTAGATTTATCATTGCGTTAGGTTTGTTAAATATAGACCAGAGGCTACATAAATCCTAATATATGCACCCTATTCCTTTATAGTCAACTACTTTTGACCTTTTCCCTTTTGTAGTAACATATGGCGCTGGTCAACAGTAGTGCACTATAAAGGAAATAGGTGCCATTTGGGATGATGGGAGTGGGAGTGGGCGGAGGAGGGAAGCAGCCCTAATTGTGAGAAAAGGAAGAATGCCTGTATGTCAGTGGTGAGTCTTAGGCCCTGTGGGGAAATTGC
>NC_036871.1:20737336-20767219 GCF_002910315.2 Salvelinus sp. IW2-2015
TATTCATGTCCATAACGGTGTATAACTGAAATGTTTACTGGTAAGTGCCATTGGACATCATGTCTAGTGGAACCATATTTTAAGGATTTAATATTGGATTAGTTAAAATAATTTATTCTGTTACTATGGCTATCTGATGGATTAGGGGTTGAAAGTATTTTGTCCCCGCAATGTGTCACAGACTTACACACGCGCACACACACACACACTAAGCACTCCCCCCACAGACCTTGCCTCTCTTCCATCCTACTCTCTTCCAAATCAATCAAGCTTTATTTATACAGCACATTTCAGATGGAATGCAATGCAATGTGCTTCACAGGAAAAAACAACTACAAAACGATTAAATATTTACTACATAAAAAACACAAGAGAAAAAGCATAAACAATGACAAAAACTGAACGACTAAAAAGCACCCTAAGGAAAAAACAAAGTAAAAAAATATGCGTTTTAAGATCTATTTTAAATATGTCCACAGTTTCGGCCCCCCTCAAGTTATTCTGGCAGGCTATTCCAGAGGCTGGGGCATAGTAACTAAAAGCTGCCTCTCCATGCCTCTTGTTCTAGGCTTTGGGATTAAAGGCCAGTGCTAGAGGACCTGAGGGACCTATGGGTACATAACGTAAAAACATGTCTGACATGTATTGAGGTGCCCAATTGTGGATTGATTTAAAAACAAATAGGAAGAATCTTAAAATGTATTATAAAACTCACAGGCAGCCAGTGCAGAGACCGTAAACCAGTGTAATGTGTGCTCTCCGTCTGGTCTTGGTCATGTAACCCGTGCTGCAGCATTCTGTATGTTTTGCAGTTGACCATGCTTTCTTGGGTAGACCAGAAGAGGAGCATTACAGTAGTCTGTTAATAAAAGCACGGATGAGTCTCTGTATCAGCCTGAGAGAGAAATGGCTGCACTTTGGTCACATCATAATGTGTGATTCGAAATTTAGTTCAGATTCTAAAATAACACCTAGGTTTTTTACCTGGTGTTTATCTTTATTGCCGTGAATTCATTTCTACCTCTGACAAATTCAATCTGTAGTCTTGTGCCAGGGATGGTCTCCATAGAAGGAGCCAGCTGCCTCTGCCAGTAGACGTACAATAAAGACAGAGGGCTTTATTTTTGGTTGGCAGTGAAGAGGCGCAAGTGGTCAAACGGCATGTTGGTTTGCAATTCTCATGAAAACTGTTAACCGGCATTTTCCGCCCTACTCCAGGTTCGGGCAATTACATGTCTAACATCAGCTCGCTTGCGCTGAGGTGGGAGGGTGGAATATTTGAGGTGTGTCCTTAAAAGACGTGCACCAATATGCCAATTTCAGTCAGCGGCAACTAGAATATTTAAGACAGACCAAATGCTGGGTCTTAGTGGCGAGGGGTGGAACCAAAATAATTTCCATCGTTTAGTTCTGAAACCAAACCCATTATTTTTTTGTTCCGTTCAACTTTTCTTGACCAGCAAACCAGTTTGATCTATATAGGACAGTTGTTAGGAGCAAATTATATTTTTCTGTAACAGCATGGTTTAAAGGGATACTTCTGGATTGGCAATGAGGCCCTTTATCTATTCCCCAGAGTCAGATAAACTTGTGGAAACCATTTCTATGTCTCTATGTGCAGTTTGAAGGAAGTTGTTAACTACCATTAGCGCAGTGACTGGAAGTTTATGGGTATCTGGCTAACGCTAGTTAGCATTGGCTACCTCTAACTTCGGCATACGGAACAGAGAGATACAGTTCAAATGGTATCCACGTGTTCATCTGACTCTGGGGAAGTACATGAAGTGCCTCTGACAAATCCAGAAGTATCGCTTTAATCATAATGAAAGACAAACACACACACTGTACTGCCAGTCACAGTGTAGGGTGCAAGACGCAACTAAAATTTTGCAGGTGAGGATGGAGGGAAGCTTGCCTTGAAGCACTGGGCATCTTGTTATGACATGCATTATCTGAAATAACAACACAGAATTATACTACTAAGGAGTGGCTCTATGTGGGAACTTTGAATATCTTTGAACTTCCAAGTTGGTTTAACGTTGGACCACCAGAGCAAACTTTACGAGCTAGCTAACAAGCTTGTGTGTGCAGAGCAGCACTAGAATTAAAACACCATCTTACCTTTTTGTAGTTAATAAACCCAATGTGAAATGTGATACTTTAATTGAAAAAGTTAATCCATTCTTTTAAACAACTCTCCCTAATTTCTGATTCATGCTTCTAATGTTGCAGTAGGCTAACCTATGCTTCAGTGGGGAGGGATGTAGCCTACACACACACCACACCCATTGGCAAAGATTTCCAGCTGTCAGGAAGACGCTGGAATACGTTTCTGAGTGACAGTGAGGGCTTTGCAAAGGCGCTTGACATTTTTGGGGACTGGAAAAAACAATGCCCGGAATGTAAAATAACATTATTAACCAGTTCCATGCTTTTAAAATAGCAGTTCTGTTCTGGAACAGTATAGATCACTTTCGTTCCGGTTCGGGTTCTGTCCTCAAATAGTTTATTCTTTTCCGGTTTGGTTCTCTTCTGGTTTTGTTCTTTTCCAGTTTTCAGTTCTGTTCCCTGAACCAGTTCTAACTCTTGCATAGCGGTAACGCAGTTGGTTATGGCATTGATTTTGCCAGCGGAGGTGCACACAGTAGCCTTATGTACCTCACCAATGTTTTATTAAAATATCACAAGCAGCAAAAACAGTCAATAGACATTCCCCTTTTTTTATTTACGTTTGACATTGTTTTTGCCAGCTTTTATGAAAAGTTTGGACTCATTATGTGCGATGCCCATTACATGAAAGGTGTCTGTGACTGTAGGAAGCCTGTTTATGAACATTACGTCATTTAAAATATAGCTTTTTTTCTTTTTTTTCCCTCATTTTGTCCAAAAATGCATCTTTCAGTTACTGTCAAATCGTGGAATTCCAATCGCTGTTTGTGGTGCTGAATCCTCTTGTAGGCTATATTTGCATGTTTGTTTGTTTACCTTTCACGTGGAAATGTCACGACTGGCCATATCAACGTCGATGGTAAGCAGTAGCTATATTATATTGGGAGCAGTAACAGTGTCTGGACATTCCCCCTTTCTCTTTATATTGGATATTTTTCTCTAGAGGAGATCTGCATGGAGGAATGGGCCAAAATACCAGCAACAGTGTGTGAAAACCTTGTGAAGACTTACAGAAAACTTTTGACCTCTGTCATTGCCAACAAAGAGTATATAACAAAGTATTGAGATAAACTTTTGTTATTGACCAAATACTTATTTTCCACCATAATTTGCAAATAAATTCATTAAAAATCCTACAATGTGATTTTCAGGATTTTTTTTTCTCATTTTGTCTGTCATAGTTGAAGTGTACCTATGATGAAAATTACAGACCTCTCTTATCTTTTTAAGTGGGAGAACTTGCACAATTGGTGGCTGACAAAATAATTTTTTGCCCCACTGTATAACTCTACCGCTAGATTTATCATTGCGTTAGGTTTGTTAAAATATAGACCAGAGGCTACATAAATCCTAAATCCTAAATAGCACCCTATTCCCTTTATAGTACACTACTTTTGACCTTTTCCCTTTTGTAGTACATATGGCGCTGGTCAACAGTAGTGCACTATAAAGGAAATAGGGTGCCATTTGGGATTGATGGGAGTGGGAGTGGGCGAGGGAGGGAAGCAGCCCTAATGTGAGAAAAGGAAGAATGCCTGTATGTCAGTGGTGAGTCTTAGGCCCTGTGGGGAAATGGCAGCATTTAGAAGGTCATATGGAGCAACGCAGACACAGGGCCTGAGTAGAACAGCCGGGTGGAGCATATTAGAGAATTTACATCTACGTACATCATCTAGTATCTGCTTTATGTAGTAAACTGTAGTGGACAACACAGACCAATGATGTGGATGTTAGTGTTCAATGGGAATTGTTTGTATCCGATTATATCCCCAAAGCCAGTTGTCTTCTTGAAAGTATTTTTTTTGCAGGGCTGATGAGAGATTATGTATTAGGTAAACATTTTACTGATTTAATACAGTCATGAATATTCAATATGCTATGCTCTACAGGGGTTTGTCTATCATGGGCATGTCTTACTGACAGATCTACTCAGTTCTAGCAGAAATGTAAACAGTTTCTTCCTTTGAAAGAAAATAAATGTCATGATTGATTTATAAGGTTGTGTAGTGTGTGTAGGGCGGAAGGGTGGTACAGTAATATGTATTGGATAAAGTCAGAATTCCAACCGCAAGACTTTCTAAAAGAACACTTTCTATACAGTGATTACAGTGCCTCAGACGAACCTCCTTGAAAGACAGTCTCATTTACCGTACTATCAGTTGTTCAACCACAGCTGAGCCATTCCATCTATAAAGTGTCTAGTAAAGTAAAGACCCACATGAGACTGCAACCTCTGACTCCTTCACTCAGGGGTCCAGAGTCCCACTTACAACTCCTTAGCTCCTCCAATTACGTTCTGACGTGACCACATAGGATGCTAGTGGGAAAAAACTCTGTGTGGTGTAACACCAGGAATTGTAAAGAATTAATGTTTAACAGTTCCATAAATCACAGAAAATATACATTTTGATGCTGATTAAATTGGGGTTCTTTGTTGAAGTTTTCCCAATTGGCCATGTAATAGTGAAGTACAGTGTTTCTTTTAAATGCATAGGCTACATTAGTGCATTTACTGTAGATGTACCAGTTTGAGTCATGTAAGGCTATTTACTGATGCTAGTGGTCTTTTTCAATCAAATCTAAATGTAGCTTTAATCTCACATCTCATCCTGTATCAAATCTGTCATTATTTATCCTCGTTGCGGCGCCATCTTGCCTTGACAGCAGTGTGCGTGTATGTGAACCATTAGCCCCGAGTGAATGCACCAAAGGTAACGAATGGAGCAGGCAGGCATACTGTACCAACTGCCCCAAAATGTTCAGTACCCCATGCATGCCAAAATTCTACTGTGCCCCTGCTGTGACTCATGTCTTGGATAATCCAACGTTTTCACAACGGATAATCACTGACAGTTGCTTGACAGTTGCCTTTGACATTTGGAACATTGTTTAATCTGGAAATTAGTCCTTAATATGTTTGACAGATGGTGTTGACATTTAAAACACTGTTTCTGTAATCATGAGCAATATTTGTGGGGGACCTAGGCTGTGGAGCATTCATTTGATTAGAATTAATGCAATTTAAAACATTTACATTTTACATTTAAGTCATTTAGCAGACGCTCTTATCCAGAGCGACTTACAAATTGGTGCATTCACCTTATGACATCCAGTGGAAACAGCCACTTTACAATAGTGCATCTAAATCTTTTAAGGGGGGGGGTGAGAAGGATTACTTTATCCTATCCTAGGTATTCCTTAAAGAGTGGGGTTTCAGGTCTCCCGAAGGTGGTGATTGACTCCGCTGTCCTGGCGTCGTGAGGAGTTTGTTCCACCATTGGGGCCAGAGCAGCGAACAGTTTTGACTGGGCTGAGCGGAACTGTACTCCTCAGTGGTAGGGAGCGACAGGCCAGAGGTGGATGAACGCAGTGCCCTTTTTGTGTGTAGGGCCTGATCAGAGCCTGGAGGTACTGAGGTGCCGTTCCCCTCACAGCTCCGTAGGCAAGCACCATGGTCTTGTAGCGGATGCAAGCTTCAACTGGAAGCCAGTGGAGAGAGCGGAGGAGCGGGGTGACGTGAGAGAACTTGGAAGGTTGAACAACCAGACGGGCTGCGGCGTTCTGGATGAGTTGTAGGGGTTTAATGGCACAGGCAGGAGCCCAGCCAACAGCGAGTTGCAGTAATCCAGACGGGAATGTGTGAGGCAGGGGTCGTACTCTGCTATGTTGTAGAGCATGAACCTACAGGAACGGGCCACCGCCTTATGTAGTTGAGAACGACAGGGTGTTGTCCAGGATCACGCCAAGTTCTTAGCGCTCTGGGAGGAAGCACAAGTGGAGTTGTCAACCGTGATGGCGAGATCATGAACGGCAGTCCTTCCCGAGGAAAGAGCAGCTCCGTCTTGCCGAGGTTCAGCTTGAGGTGTGTGATCCGTCATCCACACTGATATGTCTGCCAGACATGCAGAGATGCGATTCGCCACCTGGTCATCAGAAGGGGGAAAGGAGAAGATTAATGTGTGTCGTCTGCATAGCAATGATAGGAGAGACCATGTGAGGTTATGACAGAGCAAGTGACTTGTGTATAGCGAGAATAGGAGAGGGCCTAGAACAGAGCCCTGGGGGACACCAGTGGTTGAGAGCACGTGGTGAGGAGACAGATTCTCGCCACGCCACCTGGTAGGAGCGACCTGTCAGGTAGGACGCAATCCAAGCGTGGGCCGCGCCGGAGATGCCCAACTCGGAGAGGGTGGAGAGGAGGATCTGATTTCACAGTATCGAAGCAGCCGATAGTCTAGAAGGATGAGAGCAGAGGAGAGAGAGTTAGCTTTAGCAGTGCGGAGCGCCTCTGTGATACAGAGAAGAGCAGTCTCAGGTAATGACTAGTCTTGAAACCTGACTGATTTGGATCAAGAAGGTCATTCTGAGAGAGATAGCGGAGAGGCTGCCAAGGACGGCACGTTCAAGAGTTTTGGAGAGAAAAGAAAGAAGGGATACTGGTCTGTAGTTGTTGACATCGGAGGGATCGAGTGTAGGTTTTTCAGAAGGGGTGCAACTCTCGCTCTCTTGAAACGGAAGGGACTACAGCGGTCAGGATGAGTTGATGAGCGAGGTGAGGTAAGGGAGAAGGTCTCCGGAAATGGTCTGGAGAAGAGAGGAGGATAGGGTCAAGCGGGCAGGTTGTTGGCGGCGGCCGTCACAAGACGCGAGATTTCATCTGGAGAGAGAGGGGAGAAAGAGGTCAGAGCACAGGGTAGAGGCAGTGTGAGCAGAACCAGCGGTGTCGTTTGACTTAGCAAACGAGGATCGGATGTCGTCGACCTTCTTCAAAAGGTTGACGAAGTCATCTGCAGAGAGGAGGAGGGGGGGAGGGGGAGGAGGATTCAGGAGGGAGGAGAAGGTGGCAAAGAGCTTCCTAGGGTTAGAGGCAGATGCTTGGAATTTAGAGTGGTAGAAATGGCTTAGCAGCAGAGACAAAAGAGGAAAATGTAGAGAGGAGGGAGTGAAAGGATGCCAGGTCCGCAGGGAGGCGAGTTTTCCTCCATTTCCGCTCGGCTGCCCGGAGCCCTGTTCTGTGAGCTCGCAATGAGTCGTCGAGCCACGGAGCGGGAGAGGACCGAGCCGGCCTGGAGGATAGGGACATAGAGAGTCAAAGGATGCAGAAAGGAGGAGAGGAGGGTTGAGGAGGCGGAATCAGGAGATAGGTTGGAGAAGGTTTGAGCAGAGGAAGAGATGATAGGATGGAAGAGAGAGAGTAGCGGGGGAGAGAGAGCGAAGGTTGGGACGGCGCGATACCATCCGAGTAGGGCAGTGGGGAAGTGTTGGATGAGAGCGAGGGAAAGGATACAAGGTAGTGGTCGGAGACTTGAGGGGAGTTGCAATGAGTTAGTGGAAGAACAGCATCTAGTAAAGATGAGGTCGAGCGTATTGCCTGCCTTGTGATAGGGGGGAAGTGAGAGGGTGAGGTCAAAAGAGGAGAGGAGTGGAGAAGAGAGCAGAGAGGAAATGAGTCAAAGGTAGACGTGGGGAGGTTAAAGTCGCCCAGAACTGTGAGAGTGAGCCGTCCTCAGGAAAGGAGCTTATCAAGCATCAAGCTCATTGATGAACTCTCCGAGGGAACCTGAGAGGCGATAAATGATAAGGATGTTAAGCTTGAAAGGGCTTGTAACTGTGACAGCATGGAATTCAAAGGAGGCGATAGACAGATGGGTAAGGGAGAAAGAGAGAATGACCACTTGGAGAGATGAGGATCCCGGTGCCACCACCCCGCTGACCAGAAGCTCTCGGGTGTGCGAGAACACGTGGCGGACGAAGAGAGACGCAGTAGAGTAGCAGTGTTATCTGTGTGATCCATGTTTCCGTCAGTGCCAAGAAGTCGAGGGACTGGAGGGAGGCATAGGCTGAGATGAACTCTGCCTTGTTGGCCGCAGATCGGCAGTTCCAGAGGCTACCGGAGACCTGGAACTCCACGTGGGTCTGCGCGCTGGGACCACCAGATTAGGGTGGCCGCGGCCACGCGGTGTGGAGCGTTGTATGGTCTGTGCAGAGAGGAGAGAACAGGGATAGACAGACACATAGTTGACAGGCTACAGAAGAGGCTACGCTAATGCAAAGGAGATTGAATGACAAGTGGACTACACGTCTCGAATGTTCAGAAAGTTAAGCTTACGTAGCAAGAATCTTATTGACTAAAATGATTAAAATATACAGTACTGCTGAAGTAGGCTAGCTGGCAGTGGCTGCGTTGTTGACTTTGTAGGCTAGCTGGCAGTGGCTGCTTGTTGACACTACACTAATCAAGTCGTTCCGTTGAGTGTAATAGTTTCTACATGCTGCTATTCGGGGCTAGCTGGCTAGCTAGCAGTGTTGATTACGTTACGTTGCGTTAAAAGAACGACAATAGCTGGCTAGCTAACCTAGAAATCGCTCCAGACTACACAATTATCTTTGATACAAAGACGGCTATGTAGCTAGCTATATAACTAGCTACGATCAAACAAATCAAACCGTTGTACTGTAATGAAATGAAATGAATTGATACTACCTGTGAGCGAAGCGGAATGCGACCGGGTTGTTGATGTGCGGAAGTTCTATTCGTAGACGTTGGCTAGCTGTTGGCTAGCTAGCAGTTTCTCCTACGTTAAGGACGACAAATAGCTGGCTAGCTAACCTCGGTAAATTAAGATAATCACTCTAAAACTACACACTCTAAACTACACAATTATCTTGGATACGAAGACAGCAAAACAACTATGTAGCTAGCTAACACTACACTAATCAAGTCGTTCAGTTGAGTGTAATAGTTTCTACAGTGCTGCTATTCGGTAGACGGTGGACGTTTGCTAGCTGGCTAGCTGCTGGGCAGATAGCAGTGTAGACTACGTTAGGACGACGAAATACGATAATTACGCAATTATCTTTGATACAAAGACGGCTATGTAGCTAGCTAAGAAGAAATTGCTAAGATTAGACAAATCAAACCGTTGTACTATAATGAAATGTAATGAAATGTAATGAAAAGTTATACTACCTGCGGACCGAAGTGCGAATGCGACCGCTCGCTCCAACCCGGAAGTACAGGTAACAACACTTAAAAACATGTAACAACACTTAATTAGCTGCTTAAGGATTACAACAACATCGCTCAATATCAACTTTAGATTTGATTAAATATAGGGCCATTTGAAGCTGAAGAATGAAATGCTTTTAAAACCTTTTGAGTACATTTTGTGACTGGCTACCTTTTCTTTCTGATAAAGACAGAATATTGTTGAAGGTTGAATCTGGAGAATATCTTCTGTTGATTATGTGGCTGAATGTCTGAGTGGGCTGTCGAGAGTCGTAAATCTAGAGACTAATGAAGCAAACAAACCCCATACAGATGCTGTTGACATATCTTCCATTCCTTGCTGCTCCATTTGATTTGCACCTGTCAATCGTAGCAGCAGCACAATTTAGCTGATTGTCACTGCTGTTGTGATTTGCCATTTCTTCTATGTTAAGCATAAGAAAATAGCTTAGACAAGTGATTCTCTCTCTATATTGCCTTGGTCACAATCAAAGTAATAGGGGAACGTTTTATTGTACTGGTTGCTTTATCTGGGTGCTCAGGCTGCAATATTGCCAGGGCTTGTTAATTTCAGCTCCAGCTGAACAGTTTACGGTAATTCGCTTTAGAGTCTAGTGAAAGACATCCACCGGTTAGCAGGCCAGCTCATACATCATCTGGACTTTTGGTAGACTGGGAGGAAGGCTGTTAAGGCTGGCCATTAGAATAGCACAGCAGAATGTGAACAGAATGGGTAATTGCAAGACGAAAGTCAAAAACCTAGCAGAATATCACTGCGGAAGCAAGATCTTTTGTGGTGTATCCAGAGCATAGATAGAGATATACTAATCGTGGCTCTGGGTGTGTCAAAATAACTTACATAGATCAATTCGTTTTACGCTGAAATGATTGCCAGAAAGCAGGAAAAGCCAAAGATTTATATCCATAGAGATACAATTATGTTTCTAAATCAATATGCTCAATATCTATGGATGTATCCCTGGATTGATCAGTTGGTTTCGGCTCTGTAATAAGTGGCCAAAGAGTGTACGACCTCCCGGAAATGCAACATCGTGACAAGCTGTTATGAAGGTTAATGCATATTTCTCCCTACAGTTGGTATTGAACTGTAGACCACACAGCCATTCATCCTGGCTATATGTGCCAGAGAGTTGGCTTGACTTCTTTTCTTTCTCATTAGTGGCAGAAATATTCTCTCTCTCTCTCTCTCTCTCTCTCTCTGATTGTGGTGCATTATATATTTGGTATCCCCATTAGCTGTCCCTTCCTAGGGTCCCACAAACATAACACATGACACAATACAGAACAATAATAGACAAGAACAGCTCAAGGACAGAACAGCTTAAGGACAGAACTACATAAATAAACACGTATACTGAAAGAATATACAAACGCAACATGTAAAGTGTTGGTCCTATGTGTCATGAGCTGAAATAAAACATCCCAGAAATGTCCATAAGCACAAAAAGCGTATTTCTCTTAAGTTTTGTGCACAAATTTGTTTACATCCCTGTTAGTGAGCATTTCTCCTTTGCTAAAATAATCCATCCACCATACAGGAGTGGCATATCAAGAAGCCAATTAAACAGCATGATCATTAAACATGTGCACCTGGAGACAATAAGGCCACTCTAAAATGTCCAGTTTTGTCACACAACACAATGCCACAACACAATTGGAATGCTGACTGCAGGAATGCCCACGAACTGTTGCCAGAGAATTTAATGTTAATTTCTCTACCATATGCCGCATCCAACATAGTTTTAGAGGATTTGGCAGTACGTCCAACAGGCCTCACAACCGCAGACCACGTGTAACCACGCCAGCCCAGGACCTCCACATCCGGCTTCTTCACCTGCGGGATCGTCTGAGACCAGCCACCCAGACAGCTGATGGAACTGTGGCTTTGCACAACCGAAGAATTTCTGCACAAACTGTCAGACACCGTCTAAAGGAAGCTCATCTGCGTGCTCGTCGTCCTCACCAGGGTCTTGACTTGACTGCAGTTTGGTGTTGTAACTGACTTCAGTGGGCAAGTGCTCACCTTCGATGGCCACTGGCAAACTGGAGACTTATGCTCTTCGCGGATTAATCCCAGTTTAATCTTGTAGATGGCAGACAGTGTGTATGGCGTTGTGTATGGCGTCGTGTGGGCAAGCGTTTTGCTGAGTGCCAGTGGTTTGCTGAGTGCCCCATGGTAACAGTGATGTTATGTTATGGGCAGGCATAAGCTATGGACAACAAACACAATTGCATTTAATTTATGGCAATTTCAATACACATATATACCGTTACGAAATCCTGAGGCCCATTGTCATGCCATTCATCCGCCGCCATCACCTCATGTTTCAGCATGATAATGCACGGCTCCATGTCACAAGGATCTGTACACAATTCCTGGAAGCTGAAAATGTCCCAGTTCTTCCATGGCCTGCATATTCACCAGACATGTCACCCAATGAGCATGTTTGAGATGCTCTGGATCGACGTGTACGATAGTGTATTCCAGTTCCCGCCAATATCCAGCAACTTCACACAGCCATTGAAGAGGAGAAGGACAACATTCCACAATCAACAGCCTGATCAACTCTATGAGAAGGAAATGTGTCGGGCTGCATGAGGCAAATGGTGGTCACACCAGATACTGACTGGTATTCTAATCCACGCCGCTACCTTTTTTTTTAAGGTATTCGTGCCCAACAGATGCATATCTGTATCACCAGTCATGTGAAATCCATAGATTAGGGCCTAATGAATTTATTTCAATTGACTGATTTCCTTATATGAACTGTAACTCAGTAAAATCTTTGAAGTTGTTGCATGTTGCGTTTATATTTTGTTCAGTGTACAGTAYATATAGCAGGTCCCACGTCTCTTCACCACCATGTCCCACATCTCTTTTGCCTGCCTGCGAAGTGCCTTCTCTACCTCCTGCTTTTTGGTCAAGAGATTTGGGAGGCTGTTACTAAATATATTCAGTTGGCAACAAGTATTGGCAGATGCCATTATATATGTTTTTAGCAGTAACTGTCGGTTTTTTAAGAAGACCCAGTATTGCTAACAAAGTTAGCAAAGTACCATCCAGTAACTAACACCAAATTGACTTAAAATAATGGCCGTAACAAATTGTGACTTAATTGTTAATTGTTGTTGATCTCGGGAACACACAACCAAATCTCCAGCAGTCTTGTGACGAGAGACTAGCTCAATAGTCAACCTGCATAGAGAGAAGGGTGGAGGCAGATCCACCAAGCATTAGGCTATATCCAGGTAGAAATAGGTCAACAGTTGCGTCTCAAATGGCACCCTATTCCATCTTTAGTGCACTACTTTTGACGAGGGCACATAGGGCTGCAACAAACACTCAAACTGGACAGTTTTATCTCAATCTCTTCATTCAAAGACTCAATCATGGACACTCAATCACTGGCTGCTTTGTGTGATGTATTGTTGTCTCTACCTTCTTGCCCTTTGTGCTGTTGTCTGTGACCAATAATGTTTGTACCATGTTTTGTGCTGCTACCATGCTGTGTTACTACCATGTTGTTGTTATGTTGTGTTGCTGCCATGCTGTGTTGTCATGTGTTGCTGCCTTGCTATGTTGTTGTCTTAGGTCTCTCTTTATGTAGTGTTGTGTTGTCTCTCTTGTTGTGATGTGTGTTTTGTCCTATATATATATTGTATTTCTTTTTTTCTTTTTAATCCCAGCCCCCATCCCCGCAGGAGGCCTTTTGCCTTTTGGTAGACTGTCATTGTAAATAACAATTTGTTCTTAACTGACTTGCCTAGTCAAATAAAGGTTCAAATAAAACAATTAAAAATAGGTTGCCATTTGAGAAGCATCCAACGCTGCTGGAATTAGAGTAAGCCAGCAGCAGTAGCAGTATCCATGGTATTGATCATGCTCACACAATGGTAAGGCTAGCCTACACTCTGTACAGACTGCACTGGCAGTGGCAGACTCTGCTTCCACACAATAAATGAATAGGCCTATAGTAATTTTTGGTGATGCACTAGTTTGAGAATTCCTGCTGGCAGGTGCCAGACAAAAAAAAATACTATCTGTCAAGGCACTTACGAAATGAAAAAAGCTAAGTTGAGGTTTCTTAATCTTACGACTGTAATCATGTTATTGAGTGCTCCTGACATCTTCCATCGAATTCATCTGAATACATTGAGTGTCAGATATTAGAGATTAGATATCTGACATGAAAGTTGATATGCAGAAACAGAATACGACTGTTGCTATTGGACATGTATAGTATACACCTAGTGTACAAAACATTAAGAACACCTTCCTAATATTGAGTTGCAACCCCCCTCTTGCCCTCAGAACAGCCTCAATTCATCGAGGCATGGACTCTACAAGGTGTCGAAAGGGACCATGTTGACTAATGCTTCCCACAGTTGTCAAGTTGGCTGGATGTCCTTTGGGTGGTGGACCGTTCTTGATACACACAGGAAACTGTTGAGCAAAAAAAACACAGCAGCATTGCAGTTCTTGACACAAACCGGTGCGTCTGGCACCTACTACCATGTCCCGTTCAAAGGCACTTAAATATTTTGTCTTGGCCATTCACCCTCAATGGCACACATACACAATCCATGTCTCAATTGTCTAGAAGCTTAAAAATCCTTCTTTAACCTGTCTCCTCCCCTTCATCTACACTGATTGAAGTAGATTTTTAACAAGTGACATCAATAAGGTATCATAGCTTTCACCTGGATTCACCTGGTCAGTCTATGTCATGGAAAGAGAAGGTGTTCATAATGTTAATTACACCCAGTGTATACTGGAAACTAATCCATTAGTCTATGGCTGTATACTTCAATCACACTCAAGGATAGATAGTCTTACAGTACATTTTCTAGCGTCACTCAATTACCTACAGCCCACTCTCTCCATAGTCTGCTGTGTAAAACATACTGCTTTGGATTCATTTGCTGCTGGTACCAGGCGTCCAGTTTGGGGGTGGTAGTCAAGCTATTTGCTTGTACATGCCTTTCTGCTCAGATAACCATCCTGCTGGTAAGGTACAGGGATTGTACTTGGCCCAGTTCTACATTTGGCGCTGCCTGGTCTGCCTGCGTGTCTGCCACAGCCATGTGCTTATAGGGATTGGCCCACTGAGGGCCCAAACCTTATGTCCTCTGACCCAATTAGACTGAGACTGGCTGGTTGGTTCTGCCACCCGTCTTTGGGATGGGACCACAGTCTCCTCTATCACTGTCAGGCCATTATCAAATCTGGTGTACATATTCTTCTCTCTCTCTGTGTCATTGTCTCTGTCTCTCTCTGTGTCTCAATCTGTGTCTCTCTGTCTTTCTCTGTGTGTCTCTCTCTCTCTGTTTCTCTGTCTCTCTCTCCCTTTGACTCTGCTGTAGATGCAGCGATGTACCTTGCTTCCAAACCACACCTGGCCATATTTGTCCTTTTTGCGATGCTAATGTTTGATTCATAGTTTCTGAGAGAGAGGCTCTTGAAGTTAATGAAGAGGTAGTGGTTTTTCATTGTAGCTACCAGCTACTGTTTAGCATACTGTGYGGTGTGATGGCAAAAAATGTAAGCTAATCAAGGCTGTGCTTTTCACTTTTATTGGATTTTGAGTGTTTCGCTTCTATTTTTCACTAGGGTGCCCTACAATGAGTCTGGCTACTTATTGCTCCACGATTCAAAAAACTTGCAGATATTGAAGTGTTACATTATGTTAATGAAATTACTCCTGATTGCTCAAGAATTAGGCCTGSTGTCCACTGAAGAAGCAGTCTGCTATTAAAAGGCAGTAAAGGTTTGCCTTCTGACTTTTTTTGGTTGATAATAACTCCTAGATTTTCTGTAAACATTATAGGTGGTAGGCAAAAATAACATGCAATACAAAATAGAACAGCAGAAGTTTGGAAGGCCTTTCCTCCTCTGAGGAATTGGGATTATGTTTTAAACTTTGCCAAATGTTGCCTCACTAAGTATTAATTAGAAGTGCTCTAGAGTTTTAGCTTCCGGGTATGGCAGTCTGGCTCTGAATATTCCGGAATGAGAGATACAATACTACAAAACCCCCATGTCACTGCTGTAATACTGGTAATGGCCTTCTAACTAACCGCTAATGACAAAACTCTTCCCAAGAAAACTTGCTGTTTCCCCTCCAACTTACTTTTTTTGTCACTTGTGATAAGGGCTGGGAGGAGATGAGAAGTCTCAAATAGCTGACAAAGTTGTACGCGTAGCTAATGGCTTGTCTTAATCTTTGCCTCTGGTGCCAATTTACCATTTGACTCCCGTACCTCCACCAAGGGAGCTAAATATCAGAGTGGAGGAGGGAAATGCAGTAAAATGATGCACGACATCCAACTCACTCAGCAACCATTAAGGGGTTTATATGGAAAGAACAGAACAAACACACTTAACCACACTGACCTATCACTGGAACAGTAATACTATAGTCCAGGGATCATCAACTAGATTCAGCCGCGGGACCATTTCTTTCCTTATGCGGATGGTCAGGGGGCCGGAATATAATAACAAATCATTTGTAGACTGCAAATTTGCCGCAAGAAGCCCAAACAGATATACAGTGCATTTGGAAAGTATTCAGACCCCTTGACTTTTTCCACATTTTGTTACGTTACACCCTTATTCTAAAATGTATTCAAATGTTGTTTTCCCCTCATCAATCTACACACAGTACCTCAGAATGACAAAGCAAAAACTGTTTAGACATTTTTGCTAATTTGTTAAAAATAAAAACTGATATCACATTTACATAAGTATTCAGATCCTTTACTCAGTACTTTGTTGAAGCACCTTTGGCAGTGATTACAGCCTCTAGTCTTCTTGGGTATGACACTACAAGATTGGCACACCTGTATTTGGAGAGTTTCTCACATTCTTCTCTGCAGATCCTCTCAAGCTCTGTCAGGTTGGATGGGGATCGTCGCGGCACAGCTATTTTCAGGTCTCCCCAGAGATGTTCGATCAGATTCAAGTCCGGGTTCTGGCTGGGCCACTGAAGGACATTCAGAGACTTGTCCCGAAGCCACTCCTGCAATGTCTTGGCTGTCTGCTTAGGGTCGTTGTCTTGGTCCCTGCCTCCCAGCCCCTGTCGCGGAAAAACATCCCCACAGCATCCTTTAGGTGCCTTTTGGCAAACTTCTAGCGGGCTGTCATGTGCCTTTTACTAAGGAGTGGCCACTCTACCATAAAGGTCTGATTGGTGGAGTCCTGCAGTGATGGTTGTCCTTCTGGAAGGTTCTCCCATCTCCACAGAGGAACTCTGGAGCTCTGTCAGAGTGACCATCGGGTTCTTCGTCACCTCCCTGACCAAGGCCCTTCTCCCCCGATTGCGCAGTTTGGCCGGGTGGCCAGCTCTAGGAAGAGCTTGGTGGTTCCAAACTTCTTCCAGAATGATGGATGCCAGTGTGTTCTTGGGGACCTTCAATGCTGCAGACATTTTTTGGTACCCTTCCCCAGATCTGTGACTTGACACAATCTTCTCTTGGAGCTCTACTGACAATTTCTTCGACCTCATGTCTGGGTTTTTGCTCTGACATGCACTGTCAACTGTGGGACCTTATATAGACAGGTGTGTGCCTTTCCAAATCATGTCATATCAATTGGATTTACCACAGGTGGACTCCAAGTTGTAGAAACATCTCAAGGATGATCAATGGAAAAAAGGATGCACCTGAGCTCAATTTCAAATCTCATAGCAAAGTGTCTGAATACTTATGTGAATACGATATATCCAGAATCTTTTCAAATATATAATAAAAACTATTTTTGCTTTGTCATTATGGGGTATTGTGTGTAGATTGATGAGGATTTTTATTTATTTAATCAATTTTAGAATAATGCCATGCAATCTTCGTAGACGAACATTGGCAGCAGAATGGCCTTACTGAATAGCTCAATGACTTTCAACGTGGCATCGTCATAGGATGCCACCTTTCTAACAAGTCAGTTCTTCAAATTTCTGCCCTGCTAGAGCTGCCCCGGTCAACTGTAAGTGCTGTTATTGTGAAGTGGAAACGTCTAGGAGCAACAATGGCTCAACCACAAAGTGGTAGGCCACACAAGCTCACAGAATGGGACCGGCAAGTGCTGAAGCGGGTAGCGCATAGAAATCGTCTATCCTTGGTTGCAACACTCACTACCGAGTTCCAAACTGCCTCTGGAAGCAACGTCTACACAATAACTATTCGTCGGGAGCGTCATGCCTAAGATCAGCATGCATAATGCTAAACATCGGCTGGAGTGGTGTAAAGCTCGCCGCCATTGCACTCTGAAGCCGTGGAAACGCGTTCTCTGGAGTGGTGAATCACGCTTCACCATCTGGCTGTCCGATGGACGGATCTGGGTTTTGTGGATGCCAGGAGAACGCTACCTCCCCGAATGCATAGTGCCAACTGTAAAGTTCAGTGGAGGGGGAATAATGGTCTGGGGCTGTTTTTCATGGTTCGGGCTAGGCCCCTTAGTTCCAGTGAAGGGAATCTTAACGCTACAGCATACAATGACATTCTAGGCGATTCTGTGCTTGCAAACAGCTTGTGGAAACAGTTTTCGGAAGGCCCTTTCCTGTTTCAGCATGACAATGCCCCCGTGCACAAAGCGAGGTCAGTACAGAAATGGTTTGTCGAGACCGGTGTGGAAGAACTTGACTGGCCTGCACAGAGCCCTGACCTAAACCCTATCGAACACCTTTGGAATTAATTGGAATGCTGACTGTGAGCCAGGTCTATTCGCCCAACATCAGTGCTCGACCTTATTAATGCTCTTGTGGCTGAATGGAAGCAAGTCCCCTCAGCAATGTTCCAACATCTAGTGGAAAGCCTTCCAAGAAGAGTGGAGGCTGTCATAGCAGCAAAAGGGGGACCAACTCCATATTTATACCCATGATTTTGCAATGAGATGTTTGACAAGTAGGTGTCCACATACTTTTGGTGTGGTAGTGCATCTCTCTGTTATGCTTGGGAATACTTTGGACCAGATTTCTAAAATAAATATCATTTGGAGCTGGTTTTCTGGTGTTTTTACAGCCCCCCCCAAAAATTGTTTTTTTTGGTAGCCAAATAAAATCACAAATTGGGAAACCCTGGCTGTTAGTTGGGGAACCCTGCTATAGTGCTATCATATTAAGCCAAAATTGGCTATAGGTTATAGCTAAGTTTGTCACAGTTGTGAAATATGTTTTAATCAAACAGCCTAGTAGTCAGTCATAATCACTCTCTTTATTAGTTTTGCCTGTCCTTGGTCCACTCTGTACAGTCAGTCATTGTGTGTGTCCCAAATGGCATCATCTTCCCTAAACAGTATACTAACAGTATAGTGCACTACTTTTGACCTGAGCCCTATAGGGAATAGGGGGCCATTTGGAACACAAACAATTGAATTGTCCCGCGTGGTTCAATTGGTAGAGCATATGGCGCTTGCAATGGCATGTATGTGGGTTTGATTCCCACGGAGGATCAGTATAAAAAAGTGTGAACATGTGTCCACTCAGTTCTGTACGTCGCTCCGGATTAGAGCGTCTGCTAAATGTCTAAAGTGTGAATGTAAAATTGCGTTAACGTTAGGGGTGTTGTGGGGAGCATTCACTCTGTGATGCTGTAGACACAGTCTACAGATTGAGGGGAAAGGGGGGAGAGATCACAAGAAGGAAGCTGTATAATTTCACAGTCAGCCCTGAGAGCGAAGTACCTACCTGGCCAGAGGAGAGGCAGTGCTGAGAGGAGGAGATGAGTGTACAAACACAGGGGATCACTTCCTGTGTTTTTCCTCTTACTCCCCTCTTCTTTCCAGTCTGCTGCTCTCATTTTGTGTCAATCCATCACCGAGTATGTTTGTCCTGCTGTTCATCAATCTATACACCCATGCAGATTTCCAATGTGGGGCCTCATAAATGTTTCGGTTATGCTAATATAAGCACTGTCAGAGTTCACTATTTCCAGGGCTTGGCAGAAAAATGGTTCTTTGCTTAGTACCCTGACACACGTCAGACTTTTGGTTAAAAGTCTATCTAATCATAATAGTCTCACCACCAGTTAATAACTCCGAAGTTGTTATTGTAGGTCTAGTTTTATTGCGGATGGAAATTGTTTGATTGTCACTCACCTGAAATATGGACAGGAACTGATCTGTCTTTATATCCTGCATTTTCTCCTTCTTTCAATGTCCGCCCCCTATCTTACTATAATCATTTCCAGGCGTATTTGCACGAGATGCCATTTGAATACTGTTTTATATACTGTATATTACCTGAGTTAGGGCTGGCTGATATATCACATTCATTTTATTAATTCGAATGGATATTTTTGCGTGATATTCCAAATGCCAGTATCGCAGGATTTMGTTTTTTTTGTATTTTAAATTTTTATGAGCGTTTATGTCCGCTTGAGCTCATGTTGTCTTTTTGGTCTTGTATCGTTCGCTCCTTCTGTGCTGTGCACCTTCCCATGTACACCAAAGATCTGTATATAATGACGAGGTGCTCATGTCTCCGCCTTAACAATGGGTGTTGTTATCCCAAAGGCGGGAAGGCAGGAGACAAGATTAGGTTCAAAATAAGCGCATAGAAACACATTGGGCTTATTTTGGACAGATTTTTGGCGAGAGTGAAACCTCTCGCTTTGCCTCTTTCTCCCAAGCCCCTCCCCTACCACTCACAACAACAAAGATCAGAGGTCACTTCTTCCTCTCTGAAGAGGTTTCAACTCGCTATTTGCATTTGAGGCTTGGCCCAACAGAATCAGCCATATGGACACCAAAACACATGGAGACATTATTTCACTGTAATAGAGGAGAAATTAACCTTTCGAACCATACCCTGTTTATGTTTCAACTTCTCACATTTTGAGCAGAGCAGACGGGTGTACTGTACCAATGAACATTAATTCTGGAAAATGTATGCTCAGTTTGTCGCGTGCGCATTACGGTACCACGTATCGCTAGCAGCATTTTAATCAAATAAAGATTGTTATACTAGCTGTTTAGTCTGCGTTTTATATATGTGTGATAAGCATAAAACTATTATATAAGGAAATAGCAACTCGTTCTCATTCTGAGAAATAAGGTAGGCCACTTGATTTCAACATCTGAACAAAGTGGACAGGCTAGCATGCTGTTCAAACAGTTGGAGACGGACAGAAGGGTGTGTTCATAACAATTCAACTGTTTTGCCTTGTTAGCTGAATTAAATTTGTAATTAAAATGGCATTTTTATAGACAGACCTGAAAGCCAGATCAGTGATTATTGCAAAAAAAAGCAGTTACAACTATTTTGATAAAATAATGTACTTAATTCGTGGGTCTTATGGTTGTGGTAGGAATATATTCAGCCGAGGTATAATTACACAAACTCTGAATTCATTAGATTATTTATGACTGTTTTAAATGCAGTGGATTTGACCTTTAATTGTAGAACAAACGGTTTGCTGGTGGTTTGCTTAATTTCAGTTTATGTGACATAAAGATAAACTAGCATAGTGTAGAAAATCATTGTAGCATTTAAACCGCTGTGGAATATAATTTCCATAACCAAAAATATTGTTGTTTCAGCTGTTTGAAGCTGGTGCACAAAACCGAAAAGAAAAGATGCAAAAACAAAATGAAGAACGGGAAGCATAGAAATAGCGCACATAGATAGTACAGATTTACCGCTTCTTAGACTTGCTTTCAAGTAGAATGATAGATATATAACTCACATTTCTATGTGAATTTGGTCGAGTCGCCCCCAAAAGTTACATATTGCCACTTTAAGATGTTTACAACAGAATTGTTGCCTTATTGTGAGAGATTTAACTGCAGACGGTCAAAGGCCATTTTCATTAAGGAAAAAAACAAGACTTTTGACAAGGATGAATGAGATCCAGATAGGTTACTTATAGAGGTGGATTTATCTCTATCCTCTATCTTTGTCTCTCTTTGTCTGTTTCTTTTTCTCTCTCGCTCTCTTTCCATCCATCCATCCCTCTCTCTCGCTATCCTTCCCTCTCTCTCTCTTGCCAAACCTCTCTCTCTCTCCAAATCTCTCTCACACATTCTCTCTACCCCTCTGTCTGTGGCTCCACATGAAAGAGCATGTTGACTGGAGAGAGGGCAGCTGGCGGTCTGAAACAAAAGGAGCCTTCTAGCTGCTCTTAGTCTCTCTTTCAGCTGTCTCTTTTATAGCCCGGGCTCCGGCCTGTTTGTAAATCAAATCTGTCTCACTGGCCATAGAGAAGATGGAATCCGGTTGCCTAGGTTTTATCGTAGAGAAATGCAAAAACTCAGTTAAAGCAGGATGGAGCTGAATCAGGGCCCATGGCAAAAGTTCAATCCCACAATGCACCTGGACTTACATCCCTCTCCGGCTTCTCTATTCTAATCGCCATCTGTAGCCGAATCCACATTTGTGACCGGCCGACCTCAATTCGGTCTTATGTAGCAAAGAAATTTGAAATGGTGTTGGATAAATGTGGAGAATCAGAGCTAGAAAATTATATATCATACACTGCTGTTGAGGAACAATGAGAAAATAATTCTGCTTTGAAAGTTGCTGAACCACTTTTGAGTACACCTACTGAGGAGCTCTTCGTTGTCTACACCCATTCAGCATCTTTCACACCCTTGGGCCTCCCGAGTGGCGCAGCGGTCTAAGGCACTGCATCGCAGTGCTAGAGGCGCCACTAAAGATCCGGGTTCGATCTCGGGCTGTGTTGCAGGCGGCCGCGACCAGGAGATCCATGAGGCAGCGCACAATTGGCTTAGCATCATCTGGGTTAGGGGAGGGTTTGGCCGGCCGGGATGTCGTTGTCCCATCGCGCTGTAGCAACTCCTGTGGCATGCCGGGCGCATGCACACTGACACGGTCGCCAGTTGGACGGTGTTTCCTCCGACACATTGGTGCGGCTGGCTCCCGGGTTAAGCGAGCAGTGTGTCAAGAAGCAGTGCGGCTTGGCAAGGACGTGTTTCGTAGGACGTATGGCTCTCAACCTTCACCTTTCCTGTGTCCGTACGGGAGTTGCAGCGATGGGACAAGACTGTAACTACCAATTGGATATCACGAAAAAGGGGTGAAAAAAAATCTAATAACATGCGCCGAATACAACAGGTGTAGACCTTACAGTGAAATGCTTACTTACAAGCCCTTAACCAACAATGCAGTTTTAAGAAAATACCACAAAAAAAAGTAAGAGATAAGAATAACAAATTATTAAAGAGCAGCAGTAAATAACAATAGCGGGGCTATATACAGGGGGTACCAGTACAGAGTCAATGTGCGGGGACACCGTTGTCGAGGTAATTGAGGTAATATGTGCATGTAGGTAGAGTTATTAAAGTGACTATGCATAGATAATAACAGAGAGCAGCAGCGTTCTGGGGGGGCGGGGGCAATGCAAATAGTCTGGGTAGTCATTTGATTAGCTGTTCAAGAGTCTTATGGCTTGGGGTAGAAGCTATTTAGGAGTCTCTTGTACCTAGACTTGGTGCTCCAGTACAGCTTGGGTGCGGTAGTAGAGAGAAAAATCTATGACTAGGGTGGCTGGAGTCTTTGACAATTTTTAGGGCCTTCCGCTGACACCGCCTGGTATAGAGGTCCTGGATGGCAGGAAGCTTGGCCCCGCTGATGTACTGGGCCATACGCACTACCATCTGTAGTGCCTTGTGGTCGGAGGCCGAGCAGTTGCCATACCAGGCAGTGATGCAACCTGCCAGGATGTTCTCGATGGTGCAGCTGTAAAACCTTTTGAGGGTCTGAGGACCCATGCCAAATCTTTTCAGTCTCCTGAGGTAGGTTTTGTCGTGCCCTCTTCACGACTATCTTGGTGTGCTTGTTGGTGATGTGGACGCCACGGAACTTGAAGCCCTCAACCTGCTCCACTACAGCCCCGTCAATGAAAATGGGGGCGTGCTCGGTCCTCCTTTTCCTGTAGTTCACAATCATGTCCTTTGTCTTGATCACGTTGAGGGAGAGGTTGCTGTCCTTGCACCACACGGTCAGGTCTCTAACCTCTTCCCTATAGGCTGTCTCATCGTTGTCGGTGATTAGGCCTACCATTGTTGTGTCATCAGCAAACTTAATGATGGTGTTGGAGTCATGCCTGGCCTTGCAGTCATGAGTGAACATGGAGTACAGGAGGGGACTGAGCACGCACCCCTGAGGGGCCCCCGTGTTGAAGATCAGCATGGCGGATGTGTTGTTACCCTTCCTTACCACCTGGGGCCGGCCCTTCAGGAAGTCCAGGATCCAGTTGCAGAGGGAGGAGTTTAGTCCCATGGTCCTTAGCTTAGTGATGAGCTTTAAGGGCACTATGGTGTTGAATGCTAAGCTGTAGTCAATTAACAGCATTCTCACATAGGTGTTCCTTTTGTACAGGTGTGAAAGGGTAGTGTGAAGTGCAATAGAGATTGCATCATCTGTGGATCTGTTGTTGGGGTATGCAAATTGGAGTGGGTCTAGGGTTTCCGGGATAATGGTGTTGATGTGAGCGATGACCAACCAGCCTTTCAAAGCATTTCATGGCTACAGACGTGAGTGCTATGGGTCGGTAGTCATTTAGGCAGGTTACCTTAGTGTTCTTGGGCACAGGGACTATGGTGGTCTGCTTGAAACATGTAGGTATTACAGACTCAGTCAGGGAGAGGTTGAAAATGTCAGTGAAGACACTTGCCAGTTGGTCAGCGCATGCTCAGAGTACACGTCCTGGTAATCTGTCTGGCCCTGTGGCCTTGTGAATGTTGACCTGTTTAAAGGTTGTCCAGAACAGCTGGTGCTCTCATGCATGTTTCAGTGTTACTTGCCTCGAAGCGAGCATAGAAGTTGTTTAGCTCGTCTGGTAGGCTTGTGTCACTGGGCAGCTCTCGGCTGTGCTTCCTTTTGTAGTCTGTAATAGTTTGCTGGCCTTGCCAAACCACATCTGACGAGCATCGGAGCCGGTGTAGTACGATTCGATCTTAGTCCTGTATTGAAGCTTTGCCTGTTTAATGGTTCGTCGGAGGGCATAGCGGGATTTCTTATAAGCTTCCGGGTTAGAGTCCCGCTCCTTGAAAGCGGCAACTCTATCCTTTAGCTCAGTGCGAATGTTGCCTGTAATCCATGGCTTCTGGTTGGGGTATGTACAGTCACTGTGGGGACGACATCCCTGATGCACTTATTGATAAAGCCAGTGACTGATGTGGTGTACTCCTCAATGCCATCAGAAGAATCCCGGAACATATTCCAGTCTGTGCTAGCAAAACAGTCCTATAGTTTAGCATCTGCTTCATCTGACCACATTTTTATTGACCAAGTCACTGGTCCTTCCTGCTTCAATTTTTGCTTGTAAGCAGGAATCAGGAGGATAGAATTATGGTCAGATTTGCCAAATGTTGGGCGAGGGAGAGCTTTGTACACCTCTGTGTGTGGAGTAAAGGTGGTCTATAATTTTTTTGCACATTTAATATGCTGATAGAATTGAGGTAAAACTGATTTAAGTTTCCCTGCATTAAAGTGCCCGGCCACTAGGAGCGCTGCCTCTGGTTGAGCATTTTCCTGTTTACTTATGGTGGTATACAGCTCATTGAGTGCGGTTTTAGTGCCAGTATCGGTCTGTGGTGGTATGTAGACAGCTACGAAAAATACAGATGAAAACTCTCTAGGTAGATAGTATGGTCTACAGCTTATCATGAGATACTCTACCTCAGGCGAGCAAAACCTTGAGACTTCCTTAGATATCGTGCACCAGCTGTTGTTTACATAAATGCATAGGCCCCCGCCCCATGTATTACCAGAGGCTGCTGTTCTGTCATGCTGATAGAGTGTATAACCCGTCAGCTGTGTGTTCTTTAGTGTCGTCGTTCAGCCATGACTCGGTGAAACATAAGATATTATACTAATTATACTAAATTTGACTAAATAATAATTCATTCACACCCTCGTAAGCCCCACCCATCTATTTAAGGATTCATATGTGAGGCCATGTGCTTAATAACAGAATGAGTAGTTTAGTAAACAACAAAAGATTTCAAGACTGGAAGTGGTAAAAGTAGTAGCCTACAATAAGGAAAAAATCCAGGTAAAAATACACTTGATCAAGTCCTTGGCCGATACAGAAGGTGTAAACGGTACAGTGAAATGGTTACTTGCATATTTGCATAGTAGCAATATCAAAAATAGAAAATGTCCAGATTAAAATATTTTATAAATATTATATAATTAGGTGATGCTTACCCAGACAAACTTGTCAAAATTGATGGGTTGTGAAAGAAATGCATTAACCACCCACCAGCCACATCTAGCTAAGTGGATGGGTCACCGTTGTCTAGACATGTACACAAGCTTGTTTGGCCAGATGTGTCAAGTCACTCCGGTTCACACTGACCGTGTGCAGAAAGTAGTCACCACAACTTTTTCCCACTGATCTTTGTAGATAGATCCTGCTAAATTCAGGGCAGCAATGTTATTGAGAGCAGTAGGAACAATTTTGCAGTTCTTCATGGCTAACGTTATATTTTTCAAAAAAGCTGCAGTACCGAGGAGTATCTACACATACTGAGCAGCTCATGTTATAGACAGAAGCGTGCTACTGAACATGGCTGATGAATCCGAACTCTCGGCATGTCTAGCCCATCCACTATAATGGTTAGCGGGAAGGGTCCTGTCTTTTTCCGGTGGCTAATCCAACTAGGCTCATAATTATTCAATTGTATTCATAATTATAGATGGCATGCAAGTTTGTTATTAAGGCACATGAAAGTTCACATGTTCCAGAAGGCATTTCTGCCCAAAAAACACATTTTGATAATAAAAAAATGTAACTTTCAATTGCCTCTCTTGTGAAGTAGTGACGTGCGACATACGCATAGCTTCTTGAAACGGGTCACATTTATGCTTACGTACAGTATTCTCAAAATGGCATATGTAGTTCTATTCTATCTAAGACAAATATGTATTTGTGATGGCCAGATTCACTGCTTGTCAAATCTTCATCATTATTGTCATCATCATCAACATCAACATCACCTCTTTACATTTCTGCTTACTGACACATTTTATGCCAATGTACAGTATTCTCAAAATCACATCTGTGGTTCGGGGACTGATGTTTGTCGGATATAACCATAGACATCATTACCATTATCATTATTGTTGTCATCATCATGACCGTCATCATCATCATCACGATCATCACCACCATCTACATCAATACCGGCTGGAATGTGTTCAGATTAAATGTAAAAGGTGCTATTGTAAAGAGACGCCCATTGGAGACTGAAAATAATTATTTTGTCTTTTGCATTCAGTATTGATTGTGAATGGCATGCTCTTACACAGTACACTACATGATCGAAGTAAACAGTACAATAATTGTTTGTATGTATGCAAAACCATGAAAACATTAGCTGTTGGGTTTTTCAATTAGCTTTCTTCCAGGCTGAGTTGTATTCATGTGTTAATGAAAGCAATGTTTCTCCTGAAACGTAGGCCTAGATTAATTTTGAGTTCTATATTTGAATAGCTATATTTCCCATAAGGCAGTGTTTTCATAAGGTGGTTTGTTCTGTAATTTAAGTCTTCGGAATGTGTGTGTGCGTGCATGCGTGCTGTCTCGGAGTGGAAGCGAATCACAACGTTGTGTCTGTTCGTATTACTCCAGATAGACATCAATTCAGCATGGAACAACAGCAGCAGGAGCAGGTCAGCCATTAATGACTGTTACTGCCCAGTCCGCTATCATTCTGACTTCCTCTCTCTTTTTAGTGAACTACATTACACAGACCATAGAATTACATATGTATTAGGGTCTGTATGACTCAGACACTCAGCTGATGCTTATTTTCTAAGGCCAAGTCACTTTTTCCCTGGTTGTTTTAGGAATGAAAAAGTACCTTCATTGCCTTGGCACCATAGCAGCACCCACTCGTAGCACGCGCTCCAACAGGTATATCTCCCTGGTCACCCCCAAAGCCAATTCCTCCTTTAGTCATCTTTCCTTCCAGTTCTCTGCTGCCAATGACTGGAACAAACTGCAAAAATCTCTGAAGCTGGAGACTCATATCTCCCTCACTAGCTTTAAGCACCAGCTGTCAGAGCAGCTCACAGATCACTGCACCCATCTGTAAACAGCCCATCTATCTACCTACCTCATCCCCATACTGTATTTGTTTATTTATCTTGCTCCTTTGCACCCCAGTATCTCTACTTGCACATTCATCTTCTGCACATCTACCATTCCAGTGTTTAATTGCTATATTGTAATTACTTCGCCACCATGGCCTATTTATTTCCTTAACTCCCTTATCTTACCTCATTTGCAATCACTGTATATAGACTTTTTGTTTTCTTTGTTCTACTGTATTATTGACTGTATGTTTTGTTTATTCCATGTGTAACTCTGTGTTGTTGTATGTGTCGATTTGCTATGCTTTATCTTGGCCAGGTCACAGTTGCAAATGAGAACTTGTTCTCAACTAGCCTACCTGGTTAAATAAAGGTGAAATAAAAAATAAAAAAAATAAATAGTCTTTCCAACAAACGCTGAAAGAAATGATCAGACATGTAATGATAGTGTTTACCTCAAACGTGCCACAATCAATTCCAACGCTAAATAAATAACACACACTGTAATTAACAGATGGACATCATCATTTGCCATGGTGCTGACAGTTATTGCCTATTTTGATGGAATTGCCCCTGCTGTTGCAGTATTGGAGTGGTTCAGGCGTCGTTTTCTCTGTACTGGATGATGAGGGAGGGGGTGGTGGTAGATCCCCAGGTGCAGAAGACTCTCCCATGGAAGAGCCAGTCTGTCAGTTTACCCCCTGGTGAGCAGGTGGATATCGCCTCATTTCTCAGACCTGTCTGCCACTCTCTCGCTCTCTCTCTCTCTCTGGTCAATGGGATCAGCTGTTCTTTCTCTCATCATTGCTGATTTTCTGGTAGAGTACTTTGTCCTGATATTTTACTGCATCCCAYATTGGGCTAAGAATAAGCATAGGCACACACTTTTACTTGAATGGCAATGCCCTTTAGGCCAATACTATGTTGGCAGTGATTGCGGTGCTCTCTGTACTGTCGGCTACGGTTGGCTATGTGTTTGAGTCATGCTGCTGACGATGACAAAGGCTGTAACCTCACCTCATTCTATCTAGCCCCAGTCTATGGCATAGCACAGGCTCTTAACACTCGCAAATGTCATCTAACCTCTTAGATAACTGTCTGTCCTGTCCTGACACAGTGTCTGCATTCCAAATGGCACCCTATTCCCTATAGGCCCTAGTCTAAAGTAGTGCACTAAATAGGGAACAGTGTGCCATTTGGGACGCAGACAGTGTCCTCTGTTCCGGTTGCCAGGCAGGCACTCAGTGAAATGCTATAAACATCAGATCCAGCATGAGCTGAGCTGCATTCACCTCTGCCTCATCACCTCTTTCAAAGAGCAGCTCAATTAAACAATGTGATATCTATCGAGCTCTCCGTAACCCAATACTCCAGGTCCGCTGCCATGGGAGTTTGTTTTTAAATACAAGCCTTTGAAGTAGTCAGTCATTTGGGGACTAGATGTGTTTGAAATTCAAACTTCGAATAACTTTAAGCACAGCCTTGCATTAAAAAACACTGTCTGATAAGTGGTTGGTTGGTTGGTTGGAAGAGGGGATAGAGATTAAAGAAGAGTGCGAGAACAATTTGCCTTGGATTGAGGTGACACAGGGCAGAGCCAGATTACATCATTGGAATGGCACCTTTTTTTTCTGGTCTGGATAAAGAGGGTTCAACTCATATTGTCAGAATCCAATGTATCAGCCTCCACTTCCATGAGTATCATTTGGATGGTGGTTGTACTGTAGTCAGTGCAGACAACCATCATCCCAGTAGACCCCTGCCTGTCTAACCCCCAGCTCCACTCCACATGGGGTGCCCTGGTGTGACCATGGGTGGTGTTAGGATGGCAGCTACTGTTGGGGGTTAGCTATTGGCCACTGTGCCCTGCTGCCCGCCTGTCATTGGCCCTGCCAGGGCCTGGGGGTCAGTGCAGATTAGAACGTGAAAAGCCTTTCCCAGGGGTGCTGCCTGGCATGGCCAGTTCTGCCCGCCACAGGTCACAGTTCAGTTGTCTAATCAGGCGTAGCCAAAACAACACATTTATCACACACTCCTCTCTGTCCTCCCCCCTCTCTTTCTCGTTCTGTCTATCCTCCGGTTCCCCGGCTGCCAGTGTGCAGCATTGTGTTACACCCTTCCTCCATCTGCTTCTCCTTCCATCCATCCCTCCCTCCTGTCCCTCCTCCCTCTGCCATGCTCTATCTGTCCCACCCTGCACCGTACCTACAAGATGTACCTGTACACAGCACATATCTACCCTAGTGAGAATAGTGTAGCACTATCCCCAAAAGGGCCGTTGTGGGCACTGTTTACCAGTGTACTATCGACCCGGAGAACGGGTAGTCTGGGCCTATTGGTCTCAGCTCTGGGCTTGTGAACTGCCTCAGTAGGGAGAATCACTACCCATGATCCCCCCCCCCCTTCTGGTACTGCACAAAAATCTAATTTGCATTTGGAGAAAGATGAAGGGATTGGGTCTCCTGGCCCCGTTTGGGTTTCTACAACACCCTGGGTGCCAAATATGTGGAGGGAGGATTGGATTGTCCTGCTTGTATCTTGATCTGGGTAAAGGAGATTTTCAGATACTACTAATCTCCTTGAGAGAGAGAGAGAGAGAGAGAGAGAGAGAGAGAGAGAGAGAGAGAGAGA
>NC_036871.1:20767244-20799064 GCF_002910315.2 Salvelinus sp. IW2-2015
CCACGGTGGTTCTTCCTGCTGCTGTGTCCCTAGAGCAAGGGTGCCCCAACTGGTCCCACCTGGGCCCACGGGTGGTTCTTCCTGCTGCTGTGTTCCCCTAGAGCAGGGTTCCCCAACTGGGGCCTGCGTGGAGTGCGTTTATCCTGCCTGCTGTGTCCCTAGAGGCAGGGTTCCCCAACTGGTCCACCTGGGGCCCACGGGTGGTTCTCCTGCTGCTGTGTCCCTAAGGGTTCCCAACTGGGCATGCGGGTGGTTTCTCCTGCTGCTGTGTCCCTAAAGCAGGTTCCCCAACTTGGTCCACCTGGGCCCACAGTGGTTCTCCTGCTGCTGTATCCCTAGAGCAGGGTCCCCAAAACTGGCCTGCAGGTGGTCTCCTGCTGTTGTGTCCCTAGATTTTTAGGGTTTCCCCAACGGGCCCGCGGGTGGTTCACCTTGCTGCTGTGTCCCTAGAGCAGGGTTTCCCCAACTGGGCCCGGCGGGTGGTTCTCCTCTGCTGTTCCTTAGAGCAGGTTCCCAATGGTTCCCAATTGGGCCCAACAGTGTGCTCCTGCTTGCTATGTCCTAGAGCAGGGTCCCCAACTGGGCCTTTGCAGTGTCGCCTGCTGGTTTGTGTCCCTAGAGCAGGGTCCTCAACTGTCCAATTGGGCCTGCGGGATTATTATTTGGCCCCTTAAGTTTAGTGAGCCAAAAAAACCGATGTGAATTAGTTGACTTAAAAGAGTAAAGACACCAGGGGTTCAATCACATCCTCTCACAGTTTAAGAGATGGAGACAGATTAGTCTCGACACCATGCTGGATATGTTTTGTTTTTAATATTTATCTTGACATGCTTTTATGAAAGGGTTTTTAGTCTTTTGTATGGGGTTCACCTTGGCTCGGATATGAAAGGCACCAACTTCAAACCATGACATTACAAGAGTTCTGGGGAAAGTTATGTCTTGGCTCGTCTGTAAAATCCAACAAATTTCCAAAACCATTTTATGTCAGCTCGGCCTGGCTGCATTCCAGGTGATTATCTTTTGGAAAGGATGGGTTTTGCTATACAACCCAGAGATCGTCTCCTTGGCTTATTATTTGTTGGTAATGGTAGATTTCTTTGCAAGCTTTCCATACTGTTCAGGGAGTTCATTTCCTCAGGTTGGATGTTTCCTCGGTGCCCAGCGGGTGGTTGAATCTGGAGTATACCATATATTGACTGTGAGATTTAACCAGCTGTGTGATTTCTGAAGTATACCATATATATTACTGGTGAGTATTAACCAGCCTGTTGTTGATTCTGAGAGTATACGCATATATATTGACTGGAGTATAACCAGCGTGTTATTCTGAGAGTATACCATATTATTGACTGGTGAGTATTAACAGCTGTGTTGATTGAGAGATATTACCATATATTGACTTGTGAGTATTAACCTATGTTGTTGAGTTGAGTATACCATATATTGACTGGTGAGTATGAAACCAGCTGTGTTGATTTCTGAGAGTACACCATATTATTGACCTGGTGAGTATTAACCAGCTGTTGTTGATTCTTGAGGCAGTATACCATATATTGACTGGGTGAGGGGGTGTGATTAACCAAGCTGGTTGGATTCTGAGAGTTACACCATATATTGACTGTCATTAATTAACCAGCTGGTGGTGATTCTGAGAGTACACCCAATATGACTGGTGAGTATTAACCAGCTTGTTGATTCTGGATATATCATATATTGACTGTTGGTGAGTATTAACCAGCTGTGTTGACTTCTGAGAGTATACCATATATGACTGGTGAATATTAACCAGCTGTGTTGATTCTGAAGAGTATACCATATATTGACTTGTGAGTTATTAACCAGCTGTGTTATTCTTGAGACGTATACCATATATTGACTGTGAGTAAAAACCAGCATGTGTTATTCTGAAGAAGTATACCATATATTGAGCTGGTGATTATTACCAGCGTGTTTGATTCTGAGAGTATATTATAAATGACTGGTGAGTATTAACCAGCTGTGTTGATTCTGAGCAGTATATCATAGTATTGACTGGTTTTAGTATTAACCAGCTGGTGTTGATCTGAGAGTATACCATATATTTGACTGGTGAGTAAGAGTTCTAAATTTCTGCAACTTCCCAACACATTTCCAGGTTTTCTTAGATATCCAGGTGAAGATTCCAGAAATAAAAAACAGGCGATCCAGAATCCTTCCAAACCAGGGACTTTCTGGAAAACCTGGACAGAGTCTTGCTGCGTTTACTGCACTGAGGAAAGGTGTGATTTTTCTTGCCCACTAAATCAATATGTGACCACAGGTGCGCCACATTACCACAACTATTAAACTGAAGTTACACGTCGAGTCACAAGTTTTCCCTTTAGTGGAAGATTGTAGTGATTGGTTGTATGCAGTGGATCAATACATTCTCATAAAGGCCAGCTATGTTTGAGATTATTATTCAAATCTACTACTGGCATGGGTGATCCATCTGTACTGGAGGTTGTATGGGAAAGATTTGGCAGAAATCAAAAGTAGAAACAAAGAACATTTCTGATAAATTCAATTGAGACCATAAACTCACCCACAGCGCCACACGGCAGACAGGACGCAGACAGACTCACACAGAACCCAGACGCAACAGACACCACAGCGCCCACACGCAGACAGACTCACACAAAGCAGACACTCCACAGACAGCCACAGCGCCCACAGACAGACAGAACTCCCACCGCAGAGCCAGACGCACAGACACCAGCGCCACACGCCAGACGACTCACACAGAAGCCAGACACGCCACAGACACACAGCGCCACAGACAGGACAGGACTCACACAGAAGCCAGACGCCACAGACACACAGCGCCACACGCAGACAGACTCACACAGAGCCAGACACGCCACAGACACACAGCGCCACAGGACAGACAGACTCAACACAGACCAGACACGCAGCGCAGCAAAATCAACCCCCACTCACATCATTACAGAAACCTTCTACTTTTAATTAAAGAAAGCTTTTTCCAGAAACGTGATCAGAAAATTACAATAGCCGTTTTTTAATATTATTCTTATTGATTGTGTTTTTTTTTCCTATAAATTGCTTGCTGTTGAACAGTGAAGGGCTTCAGTTCCTCATCTTCCTCCAATCGCATCGGCCAAAACGACTCACATGGGTACGGGTGTTCTTATTGGCCACTGAGAATGTATCTGGCCCTGTTTACGTGGTTGATGTTCTTCGTTGTTTAATGTAGGTTCAAGGCGTGAGGCATTTGGTCCCCTGTCCTGACCAGTTATTGTCGTCCTCTATCCACCCGCTCCGTACGGTTTTTTTAATCCCAGCTATGTATTGTTATTGTTGACAGGCACGGTCCCAGAACAGTCCCGTTTTATCCACGTCGTACGTACTTCCCACATATTGCGCCGCTTCCGTGGCTCCACCTCCTAAAAACGAGTACAGCCGGGCGACAGTCTGGTTTTTATTTATTTGTAAGCTTCTCCAAAAATAGATGTTTCATATATATGAATAATACACATCGAAAACATACATATCTTTAGTCATCTGTTGATGCCTGTAAAGCCCGCCCCCTCCCAAAAAATGGAAAAAAACATTATGACTTTTATACAAAATTGTAACCAAAAACCTGGACAGTTCTTCTCCTTCTCCTGTTCTGTTCATCCCCTGAAGGAGGATGAGTCTCAGTGAATATTGGACAGCTGGAGGTTAGTTCTGTCACTGATTGGTTGGATCATTCTTGTAGGCAGAAAAGCGGGCGGAGAAATGTGGGTGCGAAAGGGAGCGAATGAGGGAATTAAACAAGAAGTTTTTAAAAACGTATGGTGTTTGAGAGTTAACACATATGTCCAAGCTGAAACTATTATGGGTCTCGTCTTCACATTTATGAACAAATACACAAACATCTTTTGTGTTGCTTTTATTACGAAATAAGATCTACATAACGAACATTAGCATTTTCTCCTGGCCTCTTGTCTTCTGTCAGTCTGGTGGGTGGTTTTCCCCTCTGCGGAGATAACATTGTGTAGGTTATTTACGCTGCATGTCACGTGTTCTTTGAACACTTCTGTTGGATAACGACAGATCACTTGTCACTTCACTGGGCAGGAGAGGGGTGTGTGTCTTATATGTCATTGGTTGCTTTCGTACCAATGGGAGAGTCTGAAGAAATGAGGTGTAAACAAGAAAGTTGTGAATGTTTTCCAAAATGACAAACCAACAAAACAAAAAGGGAAAAGGTCAGGAAAAATATGAAAAAGAAGAAAAAAAATGATTAAAAAGAGAAACCAGCGTTTTCATTGGAGCGGACACCACCATTCATTTCGGGGAGAAGGACCGCTCGGAAGCCAAAATGGTCACCGGGTTCCCTTCATTTGGCCTAAGTCAATTTGCCCAATTGGTCGATCGTCGAGGAATAAAAGGGCAGGATGGCCTGAAAGCCGCCACACCGGCATTACTGTCTGGGAGGTCCGCTTGTCTGCTGTGGTAACCACGGCCAGGGACCAGAACTCAAACCAGTCTAGATCCCATGTGACTGAGAACGAGGAGAAGTCTCATCAGAAGGCTGCTGAGCGGGTTGTAGTTGAAGGTGGATGCACGTTGGGGTCTCTCCTCTAGCTTCTCTATCAGATGAAACTCCTAGAAAGGGGAGGGAGAAACAAGATTTTATAGACTATCAGTTTTACAGCTGAAGCAGAGGATTAACGCAGTAGTTTCAGCTGAAGCGGCGGATCACGGCAGTGTTTCAGCTGAAGCGGCGGATCACAGGCAGTGTTTCAGCTGAAGCGGCGGATCGACGGCAGTGTTGGCAGCTGAAAGCGGCGGATAACGCGTGTGTTCAGCTGAGCGGCGGATCACTGGCAGTGTTTCAGCTGAAGCGGCGGATTAACGGCAAAGTGTTTCAGCTGAAGCAGCGGATCACGGCAGTGTTCAGCTGAGCAGGGATAACGGCAGTGTTTTTCAGCTGAAAGCGGCAGATAACGGCAAGTATTCAGCTTGAAGCGGCGGATAACGGCAGTATTTTCAGCTGAAGCGCGGATAACGGCAGTATTCAGGCTGAAGCGTGGATCACGGAGTGTTCAGCTGAAGATCACGGCAGTGTTTCAGCTGAACGGCGGATCACGGCAGTGTTTCAGCTGAAGCGGCGGATAACGGCAGTGTTTCAGCTGAAGCGGCGGATAGCGGCAGTGTTTCACGAAGCGGCGGATCACGGCAAGTGTTTCAGCTTGAAGCGGCGGATAGCGGCAGTGTTTCAGCCTGAAGCGGCGGATCCGGCCATGTTTCAGCTGAAGCGGCGGATCACGGCAGTGTTCAGCTGAAGCAAGCGGATAAACGGCAGTTTTCAGCTGAAGCCGGCGGATAAACGGCAGTATTCAGCTGAAGCAGCGGATAACGGCATTATTTCAGCTGAGAGGCAGCGGATAACGGCAGTATGGTTCAGCTGAAGCAGTGGATAACGCAGTGGCAGCTTGAAGCCAGCGGATTTAACGGCAGTATTCAGCGAAGCAGCGGATAACGGCAGTATTTCAGCTGAACAGTGAGATAACTGCAGTGTTCAGCGAAGCAGTGGATAACGGCAGTGTTATCGCTGAAGCAGTGGTAACGGCAGTATTCAGCTGAAGCAGCGGAAACGCAGTTCAGCATGAAGCAGCGGAATAACGGCAGTATTCACTGAAGGCAGCGGATAAGGCAGTGTTCAGCTGAAGCAGCGGATAACGGCCAGTGTTTCAGCTGAAGCAGTGGATAACGGCAGTGTTCAAGTGAAGCAGCGGACTAAATACAAGAACAGCTTCTCTTGGGATGGAAAATTGTACATATGATTGAAACAATACTAGAAGCTTTCTACGGGGAATTAGCAGGTTTTACAAATCCTCTGGGGAGTGGAAATTGACCCAGATGTCAAGGGCCATGTTGGGAAACACACGGTGCACAATTGCAGGGCAAAGCACATCTATTCAAATACCGAACCACATACACTTTTGCAATTGAAAAAGCCGTTTAGCTGGTCTTGAACCCCCAAACAACGTATTTCTGATTACTAGGTTGAACTACAACGCTTGGGAAAGTATTCAGGCCCCTTCCCCTTTTCTCCACATTATGTTTACAGCCTTATTCTAAAATGATTAAATTGTTCCCCCCCCACCAATCTACAAACACAATCCCCATAATGACATCACAATACCCCATACATGACATCGCAATACCACATAATTACCATCACAATACCACATAATGACATCACAATACCACATAATGACAAAGCAAAACAGGTGTTAAAAAAAAATCTATGTTTTTAAGATAAAAAACTAAAATTACTTATTTACATTAGTATTCAGAACTCTTGTTTTGGAGAGTGGGGAAATTGAGATCCAGTGGCATCTGTTTCATTGATCATCCTGAGATGTTTCTACACTTTGTACATGATTTGGAAGCACACACCGGTCTATAAAAGGTCCCACAGTTGACAGTGCATGTCAGAGCAAGTAAACAAGCCATGAGATCTAAGGATTGCCTAGAGCTCCAAACGAGGATTGTGTCGAGGCACAGACCTGGGGAAGGTACCAAAAAATTCTGCAGCATTGAAGGTCCCCAAGAATACAGTGGAGCTCCATCATTCTTAAATGGAAGCAAGTTTGAACCACCAAACTCTTCCTAGCTGTTCTGCCAGACAACGTGAGCAATCAGGGGAAAGGGCCTTGTCAGGGAGGTGACCCAAAGAACCTAAAAGGAATGGAGGAAAACTCCTCTAATACAGGTGTGCCAAACTCCCATGAAACTCAAGGCTGTAATCGCTGCCAAAGGTGCTTCAACAAAAAAGTACTGAGTAAAGGGGTCTGAAATACTTTTATAATTTTTATTATATCTTTTTCTATACATTTTGCAAAATGTCTAAAAAACAGTTTTTGACTTTTCATATATGGGGTTGAGTGTTAGAAAAACAATTAATCAGATTTTATAATAAGGGCCGTAAACAAAAGAAAATGTGGAAGAAGTCGAGTCTGAATAGTTTCTAATGCAGTGTAAACAGTAACAAGGCTCTTCCTCACCTTGGCTTACTTTCCTCCAGTTAAAGACAATCAAAGAAGTAGTAGGTGCACTCTCTCATAGCGTTGGTCTTCAGATGGGCTCCATCCCGGCGCCCGCGTGAGTCAAACACCGCATCCTCCCTTGTGGTACCGCCAAGTCCCGTTAAGCTGAGGTTACAGGTCACAGGTCACACAGGTTAAGGGTCAAATGTTAGGCACAGCAGTTTGTTATACCGGTAGTAAGATTTGCTTATAAGAGCTTGAAAAGACAAAACACATTAAGTAGAAGTGGAGTGGCAGAAAGGGGGACTGACTACATAGAGGTGGCAGGAAGGGACCTGACTACATAGATGGCAGAAGGACCGACTACATATAGTGGCAGAAAGGGACCCTGACTACATAGAGGTGGCAGAAGGGGGACGGTGACTACAAGAGTGCAGAAGGGACCTGATACATAGAGGTGCATAATGGGACCTGATACTACATAGAGGTGGCAAGGGGAACCTGACTTACATAGAGGTCGGAAGGGACCTGACTACATTAGAGTGCAGAAAGGGGACCTGACTACATAGAGGTGGCAAGGGGGACGTGACTACATAGAGGTGGCAGAAGGGACCTGACTACATAGAGGTGGAAAGGGGAACCTGACTACGTAGAGGTGGCAGAAAGGGACGCTGACGTACATGAGTTGGCAGTAAGGGGGTGACTACATAGAGGTGGCAGAAGGGGACTGACTACATAGAGGTGGCAGAAGGGGGACCTGGACTACATAGAGGTGGCAGAAGGGACTCTGACTACATAGAGGTGGCAGAAGGGGGTGACTACCTAGAGGTAGCAGAAGGGCCGTCCGCTGTGACTACATAGAGTGCAGAGGGGACTGACTACATAGAGGTGGCAGTAAGGCGAACCTGACTACATTAGAGGTGGCAGAAGGACCTGACTACATAGAGCTGGCAGAAGGGGACTGACGTACATAAGTGGCAAGAAGGGACCCTGAACTGACATTTAGAGGTGCAGAAAGAGGACCTGACTACATATGATGTGCATAAGGGGACCTCTGAACTACATAGAGTCTGGCAGAAAAGGGACCCGACTCATAAAGGTGGGCAGAAGGGGACTGACTACATAGAGGTGGCAGAGGGGACCCTTGACTAAGAGGTGGCAGAAGGGACTGACTACATAGAGGTGCACAAGGACCTGACTACATAGAGGTGCAGAAGACCTGACTACATAAGAAGCTGCAGAAGGGGGACCCGTGACTACATAGGAGCTGGCAGAAGGGACCCTGACATCATAAGGTGCCGAAGGGATCCTGTATTACATAGAGGGTGGCAGAAGGACCGTACTACAGAAGCGGGCAGAAGGGGTACTTACGTACAGAGAGTGGCCGAAGGGGTCGCTGCGGGTGGGGTCGACGGCTGACTGACAAGAAGAGGTTTCAGAATATGTGGACTGTACTAAGAGAGGGGCAGAAGGGGACGGAACCGCCGCACAGATGGATATCCGGCGGCGATGGGCCAGGCATGAACACGAAAACCCAGAGGAGGGCGCTGTGTCACAGAAAAGGGGAGTTTAATAAACAAACACCGCCACCAAGCCGGGAACCAGAGCAGTTACACTAGCTAGCGCGAGCTTAGGGAGCAGCCGCACACAGGGGGCGGTAGACGGTACACCTAGCGGCCAGCCAGCAGCGGGAGGAGGGGCGCCGCGGGCATGGAGGAAGAGAAAACAGCAGGGTCCGCGCCAGACCGAGACATGGGTGAGTGGCGAGCAGCGGAAGGAGGAGGAGAGGAGGAAAAGATGGTGAGTGGAGGGAGGTGTTTTTTTGTTGAAGAATAGAGAAAAAGGGAGGGAGAGAAGAGGAAATGAATTTGTTTTTCTATGTGAGAAAGATAGAATAGGGCAGGAGAGAAATGATAAAGTATATATATATTTAATATTATATTATGATATTAGTATATATATATATATATATATATAATATATAAATATATATCAATAGATAAGAGGAGAAAGGGGGATGGAGAGTGATAGGAAAAGGGGGAGGAGAAGAGAGAATATGGGATTGGAGTGATGAGAAGGAGAATATGTTGATTGGAGTTAGAATCAAATAAGAAGATATCAATGTCTATGGTTATTATCACAGTCTGCCAGCTCCCTGGCACACAGAGGCAGAGAGGGCAGGAGCCCGTGCCATTCTCATGCGACAGAGCTGCATTGTGCTGATAATAAAGAGGATTCAACCTCTCTACAGTGCCAGAGCAAGTTACAACAACCCAAGTTTGGTGCTAGTGCACCCTAATAATCGAAGGTGCCAATAAACTGAGGGCCTAAGAGCAACACGTTACATTGAGCTGGTTAGAAAATAACTTTAACCATCCTAAGCGACGCAACTTAGATTGAAGTCGTATAACATTGATTGTTTAGAGTGGAGCTGGTTATCAGTGCTTGTGGTGCTAGATCAGAATGGGACCTGTTCAGGAGACTGGTCTTGCTTGGAGAAACTAGTCATTTAACCCTAACCCCTCTGAATCAGAGTATTGGTGCCGGGGGCTGGCTGCCATTTACAGTTTGAACGTGTGTGTTGTTGGGTCTTCTATGGCTCTATACAGAACCCACCCTGTGTTAATCTCGATGTGTATCTAATCCTTGTCCCTATGTGAAGTTGGTTAATATCTGATATATGTATATTTGAATGCTTATTATAGTATGGAATGAGAGTAGTATATCCTACGGAAACTGGCAGAACATCCTTACCTCCATTGAGCACTCTGGTCTGGTTAGGTTGTATATCTGTTAAATCTCGTCTCTGGTGGTCGATCACTGCCTACGCCCAGGGTTGTAGATTGCAATTACTTGTATTAGGTCTTTGAAGGTAATCAATAGAAGTGTCATTGTTGATACTTAAATCAGATTATTGTTTGCCATGTTTAGTACATGTTAATCAAGTCGGTCATGTCTTCTTTAGAAAACTATAATATACATTGAAGTCATGTGCCGTTGTCTCATCTATGTTGGTTTTTCAGAGACGATTGTAGGCAGATGAACGCTGCCTCTACTGGCTTCTCAGGCTGTCATGGATGAGACAGAACACGTAGCAGGACGGAGTGATTATTAAGGCTCTATCTTCTGACTGGGAGGAGGGAGATGCCAAATGGGGGGAAATGGGAGGGGGTGACAGATGTGTTGAAAGAGTTCTGCCACTCCTCGTTCCATAACAGCTCGTCGTTCTGACTCTCGCGCGTTAAACCAGCTCCGTTCTACTTCCTCCCGTATACAGCCCGTTCTACTCCGCCCGTAACAGCCCGTCTACTCCCCCGTAAAGCTGCCCTGTTCTACTCCCCGTAAACAGCCCGTTCTACTCCCCCCGTAACCAGGCCCTTTTACTCCCCCTAACAGCCGTATCTACTCCCCCTAAACAAGCCCGTTTCTACTTCCCCCTTAACAACCCGTTTCTACTCCCCCTAAACAGGCCCGTTTCTACTCCCTCCTAACAGCCCGTTCTACTCCCTCCTAACAGCCGTTCTACCTCCCCCTAACAGCCCTCTTACTCCCCCTAACAGCCCGTTTCTACTCCTCCCTTATACAGCCTTCGTTCTACTCCCCCTAATAACAAAGCCCGTGCTACTCCTCCCTCTAACTAGCCCGTCTACTCCCCCGTACAGCCCGTTTATCTCCTCCGTATTTACAGCCCTGTTCTACTCCCCGTAACAGCCCGTTCTACCCCCTAACAGCCCGTTTAACTCCCTTCTTTAACAGCCCGTTCTTACTCCCTCCTAAACAGCCGTTCTACTCCCCCGTAAAACAGCCCGTAGACCCCCTCTCCCAGAAAAACAGGTTCCCGTTCTACTCCCTCCGGAACAGCCCGTTTCTACTCCCCCGTAACAGGCCGTTTCTACTCCCCCGTAATACATGCCCGTTCTACTCCCCCGTAAAACAGCCCGTTCTACTCCCCCGTTAACAAGCCCGTTCTACCCCCGTAACAGCCCGTTCTTACTCCCCCGTAAACAGCCCGTCTTATCTTCCCCCGTAACAGCCCGTTCACTCCCCCGTAACAGGCCCGTTCCACACCCCCGTTTCCCGTAACAAGGGGCCCGTTTCCACACCCCCGTCCCGTAACAGCCCGTTCTACTCCCCCTGTTCCGTAACAGCCCCGTTCTACTCCCCCTACAGTCCGTTCTACTCCCCCCTAACAGCCCGTTCTTACTCCTCCGTAAATACAATATGCCCGTTCTACTCCCCCGTAACAGCTCCGTCTACTCCCCCGCTAAAGCCCGTTCTACTCCCCCGTAACAGCCCGGTTCTACTCCCCCGTAAACAGCCCGTTCTACCTCCCCCGTAAAGCCCGTTCTACCCCCCGTAACAGCCGGTGTCTACTTCCCCCGTAACACCCGTTCTACTCCCCCGTAACAGCGCCGTTTCCACACCCCCGTTTCCCGTAAACACCCGTTCTACTCCCCGGTTCCCGTAACAGCCCGCTTCTACTCCCCCTTCCCGTAAACAGCCCGTTCTACTCCCCCGTTCCCGTAATAACCCGTCTGGGTTGGGAGTGACTCTCCTCAGAGTGTTGGTTGGAACAACTCAAATCAGCCAAATTGTCACTATTATCTTCAGAAGGAGGTTATAGTGAGGTCAAGCAAAACTGTCACTCTATTTATATTAGAAGACTTATGTAGAGCAGCAAAACTGCACTATTATTCTTCAGAAGGACTGTATATAGTAGAGATCAGCCAAACTGTCACTCTATTCTTAGGAAGGGACTGTTATAGTAGAGGTCGCCAAACTGTCACTATTATTCTTCAGAAGGACTGTTATAGTAGAGGTTCAGCCAAACTGTCACTCTATTATCTTTCAGCAAGACTGTTATAGGTGAGTATCAGCCAAACTGTCACTATTTCTTCAGAAGACTGCTATGTAGAAAGATCAGCAAACTGTCATCTTATATCTTCAAAGGACTGTTATAGTAAGGTCAGCCATAACTGTCACTATTATCTTCAAGAGGGACTGTTATTGATAGAGGTCAGCCCCAACTTTCCACTTATTTATCATTCAGAAGGCTGTTATATAGAGGTCAGCCCAAAAACTGTCACTATTATCTTCAGAAGGACTGTTATAGTTAGAGTCAGCCAAAATGTCATCTATTATTCTCAGAAGGACTGTATAGTAGATCAGCCAAACTGTCACTCTTCTTCAAAGACTGTGTATAGTAGAGATCAGCCAACACTGTCACTATTATCTTCAGAAGGACTGTTATAAGTAAGGTCAGCCAAAACTGTCACGCTATTATCTTCAGAAGACTGTTATAGTAGAGGTCAGCCAAACGCACTCTATTATCTTCAGAGAAGGACTGTTATAGTAGAGATCAGCCAAATGTCCACCTCTATTATCTTCAGAAGACTATTATAGTAGAAAGGTTTCAGCCAAACTGTGCCACTCGATTATCTTCAGAAGGACTGTCTTATAGTAGAGGTCGAGCCAAACTGTCACTCTATTATCTTCAGAGGACTGTTATAGTAGAGTCAGCCAAACTGTCACTCTAATCTTTCAGAAGGACTCTTATAGTAAGATCAGGCCAAACTGTCACTATTTCTTCAGAAGGACTGTTATAAGTAGAGGTCATCCAAACTGTCCACTATTATCTTCAGAAGGGGACTGTTATTAGGAGGTCAGCCAAAGCTGTCACTATTATTCTTCAGGAAGGACTTGTGTTATTAGTAGAGGTCAGACCAAACTGTCACTTTATCTTCCAGAAGGAGTTTTATAGTAGAGATCAGCCCAAACTGTCACTTCATATTAATCTTCAGAAGGGACTTTGATAGTAGAGATCCAGCCAACTTCACTCTATATCTTCAGAAGACGCTATATAGTAGAGATCAGCGCCAAACTGTCACTCTATTTATCTTCAGAAGGACTGTTATAGTAGAGATTCAGCCAAACTGTCACCATGTATCTTCAGAAGGACTGTTATTAGTTTAGAGGTCAGCCAAACTGTCACTTCTTATTTATCTTCAGAAGGCCTGTTATAGTAGAGGTCAAGCCAGAAACTGTCACTATTATCTTCAGAAGGACTTTATAGTTTAGGGTTCAGCCAAACTGCTGTCCACAAGTAAAAATCACCGCAACACAAAAAACGCAGAAGCATCAACCACAAAAAATATCAGAAGCTCATAGATTAACACCAACAACACCAAGGAGCCATGCATCAGGTCAGGTCGTACCACCCTAGTAAGAACATAAGTGTCACAAAACAGAGGCCGATGGGTCATGAACCATTCGCCACAGAGATCGCACTGCAAAAAAAGCTTACTCACTTAAACTCATATCTACAGTAGCTGTGTTTAGATAGAGCCTTTAGAGCCTGTATAGAGCTATACCAGGCTTACTCACTCTAAACTCATATCTACAGTAGTGTGTAGATAGAGCCTTTAGAGCGCCTGTATAGAGCTATCAGGCTGTACTCACTCTAAACTCATATCTTACAGTAGCTGTATAGATAGAGCCTTTAGAGCCTTATAGAGCTATACCAGGCTGTACTCACTCTAGAACTCATATCTACAGTAGCTGTATAGATAGAGCCTTTAGAGCCTGCTATAGAGCTATACCAGGCTGTACTCACTCTGAACTCATATCTACAGTAGCTGTTAGATAGAAGCCTTTAGAGCCTGTATAGAGCTATACCAGGCTGTACTCACTCTTAACCATATCTACAGTAGCTGTATAGATAGACCTTTAGAGCCTCAGTATAGAGCTATACCAGGCTGTACTCACTCTAAACTCATATCTACAGAGCTGTATAGATGAGCTTTAGAGCCTGTATTTAGAGCTATACCAGGCTGTACTCACTCTAAACTCATATCTACAGTTAGCTGTATAGATGAGCTTAGAGCCTCTATAGAAGCTATACCAGGCTGTACTCACTCTAAACTCATATCTACAGTAGCTGTATAGATAGAGCCTTTAGAGCCTCTATAGAGCTATACCAGGCTGTACTCACTCTAAACTCATATCTACAGTAGCTGTATAGATAGAGCCTTTAGAGCCTGTATAGAGATATACCAGGCTGTACTCACTCTGAACCCATATCTCAGTACTGTAAGATAAAGCCTTATAGAGCCCGCATAGCTATACCAGGCTGTACTCACTCTGAACCCATATCTACAGTAACTGTATAGACAGAGATAGAGCCTGTATAAAGATGTACCAGGCTGTACTCACTCTAAACTCATATCTACAGTAACTGTATATAGATAGACCCTGTATAAAGATGTACCAGGCTGTACTCACTCTAAACCATATCTACAGTAACTGTATAGACAGAGACTTATAGAGCCTGTATAAGATAGTACCAGGCTGTACTCACTCTAAACTCATTCTACAGTAACTGTATAGATAGACCCTGTATAAAGATGTACCAAGGCTGTACTCACTCTGAACCACATATTCTACAGTAACTGTATAGACAGAGACTTATAGAGCCTGTATAAAGATGTACCAGGCTGCAGGTTACAGTCACTTCAAACCCTATCAAACTACTGTAATGTAACTGTATCAAGCCTGTACAGAGATTTACCAGCATGCAGGTTTCAGTCACATCAATTTACTGTAACTGTAGTCTGGAATAGGGATTTACCAGCCTGAAGGTTAGTCACTCCAAACCCTTATCTACTGTAGCTATAGAGTCTTCACATCACTGCATTAGATTTACCTCCAGCAGCACACACAGAGGAAAATAAAATGCTTACTAACACTGCCCTGGCAGCTCCTAATACAGCACACACACACAAGCTGAGGAGGAGGAGGCAGAAGAGCACTGGTTCCTTTCCAGCAGCAGCCAGCGGCCTCTTTGACAGCATGCCTTTTTTCTCACATTAAGCAGCTAATTAAAAGTCGCTGGATCCCAATCTGCCTTTGTAGTGGGATCTCTTCAAAAGGGGCCGTCGGTTGGAGAGATAGAGAATGAATGGGGACACTGTGGGGAGAACAGCAGAGAACAGCGGTGGTGTGGTGAATTTATGGAAAGGTCGAGAGGGTTGGTAATTAGGTGGCTGGCCTCTGCATCTTATAAAAAGTGGACACAAGCACCCCTTTCTCTCTCTGCTGCTGCTCTGCTCTCTGTCTGAAGAATAGGCAGTTACAGGATGGGGTGTACGGAACTGATCTGAGCGGGCACTGTTAGTGGGATCGTCAAAGAGGAGTAATGACATTCAAACATCTAAATGTGTATATTGTCATGGAGACTATAGTACTATGGATGTAAATGGAGATGGAGAAATGAGCATGGCCAGAGAACATGAGACCTTTCTTCATTAAATGTGTATTATCCTAAGGCCAGGCAGAAAACTCAATTACAGCCAAATATGCTTCCCACAAACTGACCTAGGGGCTGCGGATTTTGTTATTTCAATAATACAGGCTAGAGAGGAGGAAACAGCAAAGGACTACTGCTGCAAATAGATGCCACACATTCAACTCCTGTAAACAATCTTGACCTCGTTTCTTTCCAATTACAAAGTCCTATTTGTGCACAGCATGCATCCTCATCAAATGTGGCTGTATTGGCTACTGTATAGTGGTTTGTGGCTAACTATAGCCTGCATGCTACCAGCTTTGGGTCAGTGTTGATGCTAGTTTGTGCCCTTACTACTTCCATATTATTCTGAGACCAAGTGATCTTCCAAAGTTTGGACCATGTCCCAGATAGCAGAATCATATACTGTGATTATATAATTTACAACTTCTTTTAATCACATAATTAGCAAGTATCATTGCAAATCCCAATGTCCAAGTGCTTCCATTCACTGGAGATGTGGAGGTCTCTTTAAGCTTGTACTGTATTATTGATTTGACCTGTTCCTTGTGCTCTATGTAATGCACGGTAGCGGGGTGTGATGCAACAATAACTGATCTTTTTGTCAGTTGCAGTGTTGTTGTGGTTTATACTGTATGCTGGTTATGTGTGGTTACAATAGTATCTAACCAAGCATTTACATAGAGGATACCGGTGATGTTACACTAATACTGATGCTGTTGATGATAACAGTGGGGATATCACCATTATCAATAACTCAACAACTAACACGGCCAATAAAAACAGACCCGTTGCTCAGTGTTGCAGGATAATGATGTGTTGCTCTCTGTGTTTCTGCTTAGTTTTTGTTTATTCCTGTTTTTAATAGTCTCCTAGCTAGCAGAGAGAGTGTGCCATGTGTATGTGTTCACCGTGTGTTCCAATTATCATCCCATTAGTGAGGTTCAGATCCTCTCCTGCTATGTCCACTATACACATTAATGAATCGTTCTCTAACACTAACGAGTAGATGAAAGGAGGGCACCCAGTGGGAAATATGAGGAGGGAGAGGGAGCATACCTGGGATGAGGGCTTGTTGTGGTGATGTGTCCTAAATTGCATCCTATTCCCTATGTAGTGCACTACTTTTGGCCAGAGGCCTATGGAGTAGTGCACTATAGAGGGGAAAGGGTGCCATTTGAGACATAGCTTGTATGTTTGTCAGTGGATTCAGGCATAACAGGCTACACTCTAGAATGATACAGTTTGGTATCTGACTCACCCTGCGTTGTCGATGACTCAGATAATATGGAGTGTCTGCCTATATGAGCCACATTCCGTTAGTTTTGTTCACGCTCTCAACAAATGCATCATGCTTTTCAGCGCGTAGTACATACAGGTAACTGCCAAAATAAAGGAAACACCAACATAAAGTGTCTTAATAGGGCGTTGGGCCACCACGAGCCAGAACAGCTTCAATGCACCTTGGCATAGATTCTATAAGTTTCTGGAACTCTATTGGAGGGATGCAACACTGTTTCTCCACAAGAAATTCCATAATTTGGTGTTTTGTTGATGGTGGTGGAAAACACTGTCTCAAGCAACCCTCCAGAATCTCCAATACATAATTTTCATGCTCATCAAACCATTCAGTGACCACTCGTGGGCTGTGGATGGGGGCATTGTCATCCTATAGGGGCATAGTCATGGTAGCCAAAATAATGGCCTGTCCAGCATTTTTATACATGACCCTAAGCATGATGGGATGTATCTTCCTTAACTCAGGAACCACACCTGTGTTGAAGCACCTGTTTTCAATATACTTTGTATCCCTCATTTACTCAAGTGTTTCCATTATTTGGGCAGTTACCTGTACATAAATTATAAGTGGATTACCTCATGATATGGTGGAGTTGTGGTAGGCAGCACTGCCTTTGGTGGCCAGAGACAAAGGAATGGTTTGTTGTAGAGTAGACTGATCATTAGAATGCTAAGACTAGAGTTTAATGTTTGTTGTTGTGGCTCTAGATGGGCATTGCAGCTCCGTATTTGCATTTCGTGTATTTTCATCTCCAGTGAGAGAATACTTGAAGGTTAAGTCTTAGGTGTTTTTATTTCAAAGCTATCGGTATTACTGCTTTTCAGAAGCAACCTTCTCATGAATTCTGTAAACATTGCGTTCCCACAGGCATTTACCAGTATTTGCACATTCCAGTTGACTTTGATTGTCGACAATGCATCCCTCTTTCTTTCTCCAGTGGGCCGCCTCCTCATCGAGTTTGCCTCCCAGATGACCATGGAACGAGTGCAGAAGGAGAACCCCAACGTGACGGAGGGGGGCAAGTACACCCCACCGGACTGCCGCACTAAACAGAAGGTGGCTATCATTATCCCGTTCAGACACAGAGACAACCACCTCAAGTACTGGCTGCACTACCTGCATCCCATCCTACGACGGCAGAAGATCGACTACGGCATCTATATCATAACCCAGGTCAGTGTTTAGGATCAACTGATTTAGGATCCACTTCTTCTACCCTGGACCTACTGTAACTTTAACTATCAATAGATATTAGCCACACAACAAAGTGGGCCATTGAACCATAGATATTATGGCATTATAATGCTGTGCCTCACTACCTTTTCCAGTACGAGATGAATGATAATCCAATGCACGCTGCTGTTTCATCCTTTTCCGTCCACTGAGTGACACATTCCATTCCCAAAACACTTCAAGAGAGGTCAAAGGAGCTTCTTATTCATGTAGGGGCAGGATCGTTCAACTTCAAGTGCCCCAGCCCCTCCATGTCCACCCCTGTTCACCATGAGACAATAGAAGTGTCGTACAATTACACCATTCAGGGGAGGATGCTGGGTAATGTGCTCTGATGTCCTCCGTCAGTCCTTCCAGTGGGTGCAGCACCCTAGTTACTCCCTCTGTGGAACAGGCGGTCTGGTTCCGCCTGCTCAGCTCAGCCCAACGTGTCTCTTGATTTATGTCCCAGGCTTTCATATCTCCGTTATTATCCATGTTATCCATGTCAGAGGCCTCATCTTCTCTATCATTAATGCTGCGCTGGTTCTTCTTCTGCACTGGGAACAGAGAAGCAGAAAAGAAGAGTATGTGCGTGCATGCAATGCATTTGTTTCCCCTTTCATTTCCATCCGGTCTACTCTCCCTGAACAGCTACTGTAGCTGTAGCTATTGTACTGTGAAAAGCAAGGCTATTATTTAGGCTATACAAATGTTTGGATGATGAGCAGAACAGAGTTCTTTTCACAGTCTTGTGTTTGTTGACCCATAATTAAGGGTGACCTGCCTGTTTGGTTTTGGACTAGTTTTAGGCACTGTGGGAATTCTTATCTAGCCTAATAAGTGGACTTTGCAGATCACCATTTGAGCTGTCAGATGCTGGAAGCACATAACAGTATCCAAGCAGCATATGTATATTAAATATAATGTAATCCGTTTCATATAGAGTTCATTTCCATTAGCAACAGTGACAAAGTAAAGTCCCTCACTCCCAGAGGATTGACTCACCAAGACACCAACCAGCAGCTGCAGGGAAAGCTTTGATTCTTTTTTTATTTTCTGTTGATTACATTTTTGTAGACTCATTTATTGGTACACTCTTAAATTAAACGTGCTATCTAGAAGGTTCTTCGGCTGTCCCCATAGGAGAACCATTTGAAGAACCATTTTTGGTTGCAGGTAAAACACTTTCGGGTTCCATGTAGAACCCTTTCTACAGAGGTTTCTACATGGAACCCAAAGGGTTCGGTCTGGAACCAAAAAGGGTTCTACTATGGGGACAGCCGAAGAACCCTTTTGGAACTCTTTTTTCTAAGAGTGTAGTTGCGTCTCTGGTTTGTGACTTTATGTGTTTTTGAAATAAAGCCTAAAACGACCTGTCCCTCCAAATTAGTGTTTTGTGATATATCTGACTTTTGTTTTTGTGCAACATAATTACCATTGTGACTAAGCTCAGTATTGAGCCTGTGAGAGCTAGGAAATACTGTCTGTGTACCATGTACTAAAATACTTATAACCACTAGGCTAAGAAGTAATCACATTTTCCTTTAGATTATTTCATTAACCTATATCATGTTATTTCAAAAGAGAATTTTGAATGGGAGTAACGAGTGTGTTGATATAACGGTAATATTATCAAAATTCTGTTTTCAATCGGGATAGTACTGTATGATTCAGTGCAATACCTATCACAACATTCCAAATATCAGAATTGGTTAAATAACGTTATGCATGCCAACATATAAGGCAAGAATTAAAAGTAGGCAAAGTTATGGTGTCAGGCGAAATAAAAGTTCTCAAATGTTTTACCATTGGAACATTTGATGTACAGTCACATTCACCTTGGTTGTCTGAAGCATGCTGTAGAGTTCACAGCTGGCGATGCCTCGTCATGATTGGTTATTATATTGGTTACAACTCAAATCTCTTTAAAAGAGTCTTCTAACAACCCAATGAAAGCCTATAGCCGACATAACAAAACAAGATGTTTACAATCAATATTGTTTTGATAATAAAATTGTTTAATTGAAACTTAAATAAACAGTTCCCAGAATCATATATAGGCTGCAAAAATCCTACATTTAATTTAATTTGCAAATATATTCCATTCATCACTTGAACGAAAGCCTCAATTAGCCAACAAATAAAGCTAAAACAACGCAGGGCTGTAAAGGCAGAAGTATCTTGTTTTTTGAAAATCAAGTGTAATTGCACCATTGTATTTACCCATGTTCTCTCTCAACTCTGGGACCACCCGCCAGCTGATTTTCTTGCCCGATGCAGGACTCTAAACATTCACACATAGTCTAATAGCAGTTCACAATGCACTAGCAAGGTGTGAGAATACTGTAAATACTGATGATACCTGATGGTAAAAGCGTGTTGTTTAAAAAAATAAATAATAATTGGTACAGTATGGTACGTTCACCTGACACAATACTAAAATTTGAAATATCTAACTGAATATCACAGACCTGATTTGCCCTAAAGAAAATGCATCAACCCCCTACAAATATGTCAAGTTATTATAATCCACATAATAATCAAAACAACCTCATAATAAGTCATGATTTATATACTGTAAAATACAGTATTTTTTCATCAACATCTTTGTATTTTTGTGAATAAAATAATGATAAAAAGACTAGATGAAGTAGATGTGCTCAAAATGCCTCTAGTGCTTCAAATGAGCATTAACGTCAAGCACCGCGACTCGCCGACGCGTATCGAACAGCATACCGCACACTATATGTAGTATGACACAACTTTTAAACGAGGAACCACTGTACACATCATGGCAGTTTTATTTCCTAGGTCAACTCTCTACATATGGCTCAGTCAGATAGTGAGTGCTGCTCTAGAATTGTTACTATAAAAGGGGCTTCACACCATGGCTGCACTGGGATCTACTCCCTCCCACAACAACGCAACCAGAGGAGGAGGGAGAGAAGCCTTGACAATCACAAGGCAACCAGAGACCAAGGATACAAGGGATTTTGACTCACTAATCGCATCCACACCGTTCTGCTGCTGCCATTTCAACTATCTTATCCTCCTCTCTCGTAGGAGGACACTTTATCCATCACGCGCACCAGAGTCTTAAATGATTGTAAGTCGGAGCCTTTTACTCAGAGCGGTGGGGAGGAAGCAGAGCAGTAGGGAGGAAAACGGGATAATTTCCCAGTTTATCATGCTTGCAGATCATTTCTGCCATGTCCTATGAGTCAAAACAGTTGTTTAAGGGAAATTCACCAGAGACAGAGAGATATCTTCTCCAGCTGCCACACCCCGGGCCAGAAGCCGTAGTGCTTATTCAGTACCAGCTCTGTCACTCAGTAGAAGAGAGGGTCTACTCTGCTCTGCTCCTAATCTGATTCTGAACATGTGAACTCTTCCAGGAGATGCACAGACACAGTGCTTCAACCCCATTACTGTGCAATGAGCTTAGGCATCACATCATGGCATCATAGCGTCACATGACATGGCATCACCCATCACATGTAGCCTAAAATGACCAGTGGGATAACAAATGGGGGAAAGCCTGGCAGACAGATACATAACCCTCCCTGTTCACCCAGTGGACTCCTACCTGATCTCAGATAGACTCAGCAGTGTATTCATAACTTACCAAGGACACTAAGGACAGCCAGCCATTGGACAGCCATAGCTACTGTTATAACAATATGTTCTACGTGGGCGGCTGGACGTGGTGTCCGTGGTTCTGGTGGGGTCTGAGTCTAGCTGCTGCAGAGCTGTAACACCTGCCAGGAACCAACGCCAACGTTTGCCTGTCGCCCCCATGATGCTCATCATGTTCACTGGAAGGAGGCCCAGATTGGGGGACTAAAAAAGGAACACTTAATATTGCTGGCGGTGCTGTTAACATGCTGTTGAAAAGAGGAAAGGAAGATGCTATCTACAGTCACTGGAGAATATATGTTAGGTTAGATTCCATTTTCATCTAGATGATTAGAAACAATACCATATGACGTAACATAATGATATCATAATTAGTGTTTAATCATAATCTTTAAGTATCACAACATGCGTGACAGAACAGAGTGTGACAGCTGATCTACAAAGCAGCGGTGGAGTGATTGATTCTGTGCTGTCTCATCTGATGCCTCCGTGATCAGCACTAGCTGGCTGGCTGGGACGTGTGTGTTAGAGAGGGGGTGTTGGTCACACAGACTAAAGCCTGCAGTCACAGAGGATGCTGCTTGTCCAAGTGGTGACATGGAGATTGCTTGGAGCCTTGGATAGAGATCATATGAGATTCATTTCAATACTTGTATCAGAAGACATGCATAATCACTTGAATGATATAACTTAAATCCCCATTTCCAAAAACACAGTATGGTGCCCATGCTAGAACAATCAAAGTATGCTTTAACTACCTGCATGATTTGCAAATTATTCATAGTAATTACAATTTACAAGTACTGCAATTTGCTGAGGGCTTTATGTGTGCTGCCCTCTATGTTATCTAAGCTGAGGCTACAGGCTGAACTCCTCGTGATTATCAACACATGACATGGTTATCTCTCCCCCCTGAGATGGTGAGGTCATCAGAGGCAGATTACTTCATATCAGTATCATAATGGAATGGACCTTGACACTTTTAGCATTTCAAAAGAATGGAGCCTTATAGACGGGTAGGTTGTTTAGCAACAAAACCCATGTGCGCGCCACTATGTTTGGTCTCCAATGTTTATTGAAAACATAAATAGATTTGCACAATGAGCAAATACATCATTACAGTTGTTGGTTAGATAGCTAGTGATTGTTTTTGCCATATTAGCATAGACGTGGCATCAGTCAAAACATCTCTAAACAAGTCATGGTATAAAGAACAATATGAAACTAACTGAAACAAGCCAACTACAATTCCTCACATGGAAGCTTCTTGTCATTTTCGCTAGCTATCTGGCCACACAGAATCACCACAACACACGGACTGCTGACCCATTGAAGCGTGCACATCGTTTTTGTGACGTTGTCAGCTAACCCATCTATTACAAAAAGTGTCAGTTATTTTGTCTCTAGTCTCTATCTATTGTTCCTGTTCCCAAGAAAGCTAAGGTAACTGAGCTAAACGACTATCACCCCGTAGCACTCACTTCCGTCATCATGAAGTGCTTTGAGAGACTAGTCAAGGATCATATCACCTCCACCCTATCCTGACACCCTAGACCCACTCCAATTTGCTTACCACCCCAATAGGTCCACAGACGCAATCGCAATCACACTCACACTGCCCCTAACCCATCTGGAATAGAGGAATACCTATGTGAGAATGCTGTTCATCAACTACACCTCAGCATTTAACACCATAGTACCCTCCAAACTTGTCATTAACTCGAGAACCTGGGTCTCGACCCCGCCCTTGCAACTGGGTCCTGGACTTTCTACGGGCCGCCCCCAGGTGGTGAGGTAGAAACAACATCTTCACCCCGCTGATCCTCAACACTGGGGCCCCACAAGGGTGCATTCTCAGCCCACTCCTGTACTCCCTGTTCACCCATGACTGCGTGCCATGCACGCCTCCAACTCAATCATCAAGTTTGCAGATGACACTACAGTGGTAGGCTTGATTACCAACAGCGACAAGACGGCCTACAGGAGAAGGTGAGGCCCTCGGAGTGTGGTGTCAGGGAAAATAACCTCACATTCAACTTCAACAAAGAAAAGGAGATGATCGTGGACTTCAGGAAACAGCAGAGGGAGCACCCCCCTATCCATCGATGGAACAGTAGTGGAGAAGGTGAAAGTTTTAAGTTCCTCGGCATACACATCACGGACAAACTGAAATGGTCCACCCACACAGACAGCGTGGTGAAGAAGGCGCAACAGCGCCTCTTCAACCTCAGGAGCTGAAGAAATTTGGCTTGTCACCAAAAACACTCACAAACTTTTACAGATGCACAATCGAGAGCATCCTGTCGGGCTGTATCACCGCCTGGTACGCAACTGCTCCGCCCACAACCGTAAGCTCTCCAGAGGGTAGTGAGGTCTGCACAACGCATCACCGGGGGCAAACTACCTGCCCTCCATGACACCACACCACCCGATGTCACAGGAAGGCCAAAAAGATCATCAAGGACAACAACCACCCGAGCCACTGCCTGTTCACCCACTATCATCCAGAAGGCGAGGTCAATACAGGTGCATCAAAGCTGGGACCGAGAGACTGAAAAACAGCTTCTATCTCAAGCCATCAGACTGTTAAACAGCCATCACTAACATTGAGTGGCTGCTCCACATACTGACTCAAATCTCTAGCCACTTAATAATACAAAATTGGATGTAATAAATGTATCACGAGTCACTTTAAACAATGCCACTTTATATAATGCTTACATAACCTACATTAATAATTCTCATATGTATATACTGTACTCTATACCATCTACTGCATCTTGCCTATGCCGTTCGGCCATCGCTCATCCATATATTTATATGTACATATTCATTCCTTTACACTTGTGTGTATAAGGTAGTTGATGTGAAATTGTTAGATTACTTGTTAGATATTACTGCATGGTCAGAACTAGAAGCACAAGCATTTCGCTACACTCGCATTAACATCTGCTAACCATGTGTATGTGACCAATAAAATGTTATTTTATTTTGATTTGATGAGCCTTTAGGTATCTTTCCTTGACCCAAGTAGTACAGAAGTTCAAGCCCCCCCCCCCCCATAAGATGTCATCATAATCTTCAGGCAGACTTAAGAAATCTCCTGATAACCTGCTCAGACTAAAGAAAGGCTTATCCCTCTCTTTATTGGTGTATTTTCCTCCTCAGGTCTAATAACCCAGTGTGGGATTGTGATATACTCTTCATCTGGCACACTTTTCTCTCTCCACTGGTATGAAGAAGCAGAAAAGGAGGTTTGTGCAATTGACCAAGGAATAGGATATTGATCCTATGAGCAACTATTTCGGCCCTCTGTGACTGTGTGTTCCTGTGTGTTCTAAAAACCACTCGTACTGTTTTGCAGAGCGGAGAGCAGACAGTGTAAAGTTACTTGCGTTACACTCTACGACCAAACGAAACAGGCAGCCAGTCTGACTCTGAACTGGGCTGTTCATAACTGGAGTGCAGAGTATTACACAGAAGTCTCTGTTCAGAGTAGAGAGGAAGGAGAGGGAAAGAGGTGAATCATTCTCAAAGATGACAGGGAACGAACATTTGGAATGATTGGTGGGGTGGAGTAGGAGCAAGCACAATATTACTACACTGAAGACCGAGGATGTCTATCAGTCTTTTAATATAGAAGAGAAAGGCCAATGACTTGATGATGATGTACGTTGGTACCCATTTGTTTGGAAAAAGTCCCATAGAGAGCTGATGTACACTATTGCCATATGCTGCATTAATAAAGAGGTAATTGAGGTTTTATTTTATTGGCTGAGCTCTTAGGTCCCAACCTCTCTGATTCGGTGCGGTTGGGTTAAATGCGGAAGACACATTTCAGTTGTATTCATTCAGTTGTGCAACTGACTAGGTATCCCCTTTTCCTTTCCCTTTCTCTTAGATGTCCATTAGGACTCAGAGTGTTATTTACCACTTCTTCCCATTAAAGGCAGAACGCAGAGAGAGAGAAAAACAGTCCTCAAGGTTTAGTCGACAACCATAAAATAAATGGACTTACAGCTCAATGAACATGGTAGATGATCATAAAGTGGTAGTCTCAAGACAACACTTTTCTTGTGTAACCGGGAATCTTAAGGATGACTACATGTGGATACCATTAGATGTGGTAGTCAAGTGATAAATAAAGTAAAATATAAACTACGTATGTTCAAGGGATCATGATTTAGCCTATAACACGACTCAGGAGTGCAAGCGCAAGTGCAAGCTAGCTAGCTAAATTGCCATACATGTTTAATGCTTTTCGACCTGTCCCCAAATTAATGTCATTGGTTCAGAGTTTGTTTTGATATTTTAACCTGCGTGTTGTGATCGCGTTTGGTGTGGGGGGGAAATACATTTATGCACAATAGCGCACGATGGCGCACGCGCGCAGCCGGTTTGGGTTCCGTGTAAGTATTAGCATTTTCCATTTAGCTAACTACATAAATGACTTAATGAATCCTGTCGCTTCGCACTATGAATTTCAGGTTCTCTCTTTCTCTCTTTTGGGTTGAAATGTCATGATATTTATACAGTGCCTCTTTTGTTATATACAATCTCGCCCCTCTCTCTGTGTCTGACAGCCTCGATATTCAAGAGACAAGGAAAATCCTGCCCAATTCCCATGACATTGACAAATCACCGTAAAACCTGGTGAAAATGTCATTCATATTCCAAGGTGATTCATTCGTCCTGCCTCCAATTTCTAATATTAATATTATTTGGGTTGCCTGTTCTCTGCCAAGCCAGCAATCCTTATCAGAGGCAGGATAGAAGCCACTCGGAGTGACAGCAAACCATAGCATGCTGATGGTGCTGGGGCTTTGTGTAAGCCGGGAGTAAACTTAATTGATTCTGTAATAAACCTTCCAACAATTCTCTCACTCTTTCAACGACGAGGCCTTGAATCAATCCCTCCTCAATTGTTAATCTATTAAGCCCGTCATAAATAAAACATAATGGAAGGAAACATATTATATTACGTCCCTGTAATGCCAATGGTTGTGGAGTGTAATTCCAAGGATAGGCAAGATTAAACATTGCATACTGGCTGGTACTCCTGCTGTCTTTGTATTGTTGGAAGGGTACTTGTGCTCTCTCTTTCTCTCTCTCTCTCTCTATTTCTCTCCCACCTCTATCTGAGAATGTCTAAAATAATCCTTAGCACAGCGTGCTTTGCTGGGAGGACGTCTCTCTCACTCTCTGGTGTGGTGCAGGATTGTATTTCTGCACCACTGCTAAAGCTTGAGGACTCTAGAATCGCAGCGACAGTGAGATAAAATATTGACCTGCCAACAGCAGAAAACCCATATAATATGTTAAACACTCCATGGAAGGAACTAGGCCAAATGTAGTGTCAGAACTATGTCCTGTATACAGTGCATTATCAGCGCCCTCAAATGAATAACATCCAAACAACCTCCATTCAAATCAACACATATAGTGTTGAACAAACACTCCTTGTTATAATATACAGAATGTACAGTATAGCGGTGGAGTTAGACAATCAAATTCATGGTAGAGGTGGGAAAGAAAACTCCATATCTAATCTGTGAGAAAAAGCTCTCCTGTCAATAGAGCTTTTCAGTTCTCAGCTAAAATGATTCATATTATTGATTGGTGTAGTATCAGATATTGTTATTCTCAAGGACTCCCTAGCCTGCCGTTTCTGTTTTCAGGGCTGAAGCTCTATGTGGCTCTCATGAAAAATTAAATAGACCACCGGGAAGTGCATCTTGTCAAGATGTTCGACACGTCCTTCAATCTCAATGCCTTTCAGCTTTCTTCCCTCACACCCCTGTGACCTCTCTGGTCTCTTAATACTAAATTACACAGTTTGTTTCTGGGCAATAAAATCTAAATCATTTCATCAGGAGACAGATACAGTAGAGAAACTCAATTTGTCTTCGACCACTACAACTCATTGATTACATTTTAAAAACATAGCCTGAACAGACTTTGACAGACCTACCTAGAACTTAGTAGAGTAGTAGTGTGTTAAAGTTTCTATCAAATATCCTCTTCCATGACATGTTCTTATTATTGAGGGAATGTCAGGTCACAACCTATATACTGTACTTCCACGACAGTCTAGAGGCTTCACCACCGGGGTATAGAGAGCCTGCCTCTTGCAAACTCAATGAAACCTGACTCTGCAATTACAAGCCGCTGGAGTGGAACACGGCTAATCGTGAGTAACGGACGTCTGGCACCTTGACCCCCTGAAGCCAGTTCAATCAGCCGCTAGGTGCTAACGCTAGTCCACGCCATGCAGCCAAGAGGGGTGGGGGTGAGATGAGCTATGACCTGTGGGCGTCAGCACAATCACATCACTGTGTATGCAGGGCTGGTCCAGTCGGCAGCGCTCAACCCTGACCATGTAATGGGCTGTCCTTCAAAGAAGAAAGGTCCCGTGGGTGTGTCTCTCCCCCTTTATCCCCCTTTCTCCCCTCTCTCCTAATCTCCCTCTCCTCTCTCTTTCCCTCCTCTCCCTCTCCACCGCGCCAGCCTCCGAGCTTATCGGAGTGCCAGTCAGGGACAGACAAGGCTACTCGCCCCCTGGATCCAACACAGCCTTCCTAATCCATCATGCACCAGCAGAGGTGAAAGGGAGAGGAGAGCAGAAGAGAGGAGGAGAGCCCTTTACTCTATTCACTCATCACGCTCTCAGGGTCTCAGGGACTGTGTCCCCAAATGACACCCTGTTTCCTTTTATAGTGCACAACTTTTGACCAGGACCCATAGGGATCTGGTCAAAAGTAGTGCACTATATATGGAATAGGGTGCTATTTGGGACACAAGCAGGATCTGGCCTGCTATGCCACAGCTTGATGGTCGGTAGTCCTGAAATGAGAACATGAGTCACAAATATCAAGCAGTAATGGAAATTGACTGTCAGGAATAACCAGTGACTGACTGTGATAGTAGGGTGTCTGTTGGACTTTGTGGATATTGAGAATGAGGATGATGATATGGTTGGAACTCAGATATGATCTCAGAATTGGCTGCATTTGCTCTTGACTGTTTGGTAGATCAGTTCAATAACTTGTTTGCCTTACTGCAGAATAGATCTTTTTTAAATTTAATGACATTTTTTATTTCACCTTTATTTAACCAGGTAGGCAAGTTGAGAACAAGTTCTCATTTACAATTGCGACCTGGCCAAGATAAAGCAAAGCAGTTCGACACATACAACAACACAGAGTTACACATGGAGTAAAACAAACATACAGTCAATAATACAGTAGAAAAATAAGTCTATATACAATGTGAGCAAATGAGGTGTGATAAGGGAGGTAAAGGCAAAAAAAGGCCATGGTGGCGAGGTAAATACAATATAACAAGTAAAACACTGGAATGGTAGATTTTCAGTGGAAGAATGTGCAAAGTAGAAATAGAAATAATGGGGTGCAAAAGAGCAAAATAAATAAATAAATATATACAGTAGGGGAAGAGGTAGTTGTTTGGGCAAAATTATAGATGGGCTATGTACAGGTGCAGTAATCTGTGAGCTGCTCTGACAGCTGGTGCGTAAAGCTAGTGAGGGAGATAAGTGTTTGACACACATTTAAGAGCAGTTGGAGGCCACGGAAGGAGAGTTGTATGGCATTGAAGCTCGTCTGGATGTTAGTTAACACAGTGTCCAAAGAAGGGCCAGAAGTATACAGAATGGTGTCGTCTGCGTAGAGGTGGATCAGAGACTCACCAGCAGCAAGTGCGACATCATTGATGTATACCAAGAAGAGAGTCGGTCCGAGAATTGAACCCTGTGGCACCCCCATAGAGACTGCCAGTGGCCCGGACAACAGGCCCTCCGATTTGACACACTGAACTCTATCAGAGAAGTAGTTGGTGAACCAGGCGAGGCAGTCATTTGAGAAACCAAGGCTAACTTTAACCTCAATGGAACCATTACATACAGTGCCTTGCAAAAGTATTCACCCCCCTTGGCATTTTTCCTATTTTGTTGCATTACAACCTGTAATTTAAATGGATTTTTGTTTGGATTTCATGTAATGGACATACACAAAATAGTCAAAATTGGTGAAGTGAAATGAAAAAAATGACTTATTATTTTTATTTTTATTTTTTTTACAGAAAAGTGGTGCGTGCATATATATTCACCCCCTTTGCTATGAAGCCCCTAAATAAGATCTGGTGCAAACAATTACCTTCAAAAGTCACATAATTCATTAAATAAAGTCCACCTGTGTGCAATCTAAGTGTCACATGATTTCAGCATATCACCTGTTCTCAAAGGCCCCAGAGTCTGCAACACCACTAAGCAGGAGGCATCACCAAGCAAGCGGCACCATGAAGACCAAGGAGCTCTCCAAACAGGTCAGGGACAAAGTTGTGGAGAAGTACAGATCAGGGTTGGGTTATAGAAAAATATCAGAAACTTTGAACATCCCACGGAGCACCATTAAATCCATTATTAAAAAATTGAAAGAAAATGGCACCACAATAAAACTGCCAAAAGAGGGCCGCCCACCAAAACTCACGGACCAGGCAAGGAGGGCATTAATCAGAGAAGCAACAAAGAGACCAAAGATAACCCTGAAGGAGCTGCAAAGCTCCACAGCGGAGATTGGAGTATCTGTCCATAGAACCACTTTAAGCCGTACACTCCACAGAACTGGGCTTTACGGAAGAGTGGCCAGAAAAAAGCTTTCTATTGCTTAAAGAAAAAAATAAGCAAACATGTTTGTTGTTCGCCAAAAGGCATGTGGGAGACTCCCCGAACATATGGAAGAAGGTACTCTGGTCAGATGAGACTAAAATTGAGCTTTTTAGCCATCAAGGAAACACTATGTCTGGCACAAACCCAACACCTCTCATCCCCCCGAGACGACCATCCCCACAGTGAAACATGGTGGTGGCAGCATCATGCTGTGGGGATGTTTTTCATCGGCAGGGACTGGGAAACTGGTCAGAATTTAAGGAATGATGGATGGTGCTAAATACAGGGATATTCTTGAGGGAACCCTGTTTCAGTCTTCCAGAGATTTGAGACTGGGACGGAGGTTCACCATCCAGCAGGACAAGGATCCTAAGCATACTGCTAAAGCAACACTCGAGTGGTTTAAGGGGAAACATTTAAATGTCTTGGAATGGCCTAGTCAAAGCCCAGACCTCAATCCAATTGAGAATCTGTGGTATGACTTAAAGATTGCTGTACACCAGCAGGAACCCATCCAACTTGAAGGAGCTGGAGCAGTTTTGCCTGAAAAATGGGCAAAAATCCCAGTGGCTAGATGTGCCAAGCTTATAGAGACATATCCCAAGAGACTTGCAGCTGTAATTGCTGCAAAAGGTGGCTCTACAAAGTATTGACTTTGTGGGGGTAAATAGTTATGCACTCTCAAGTTTTCAGTTTTTTTGTAATATTTCTTGTTTGTTTCACAATAAAAAATATTTAGTATCTTCAAAAAGTGGTAGGCATGTTGTGTAAATCAAATGATACAAACCCACAAAAAATATGTTTTAATTCCAGGTTGTAAGGCAACAAAATGCCAAGGGGGGTGAATACTTTCGCAAGGCACTGTATCCGCATGTAGTATTGGCTACTTGGGTCTACTCATACCTGCTTGTATTTACATCACACATTCACTCTCTATATCAAGGACAGTTGTCTGCACACTCAATGAGCTACAAATAATGACTGTATTTCCAATACAACTCACCAAATACTTATTTTAAAGGCAGAGATGATTACAAAACAACCCAAAACAACCTAGACCATGAATTTGTTTTCAATAGTCTCTGTCTAGACAGCTGCATTAATGATTCAAGTTTTTAGAGGTATTTTATGATATACCTTACCTGCGTTGTTGTTTGATGTTAGATTTAAAATAGCAATTTGATCTGGAGCTCCAGTACTCTCTAAGGGGAGCCATGTTAAGCATTGAATTCATCAGGATCTGTATCTATTCCACAACAAAGGACAGAACTAACAAGCTCAAACCTACAATGGTCTAGTTCTGTCATATTCATGTAATTAATGAAATCCTCGTGTCACTGTAACGGATGGATATTCTATCCTTCTATCTCCTAAGTACTACTTTGGGTCTTAGTTGTTAGATTTTTCCAATGGCATTTGCCATACTTGAATCCATGTCATTTATGGATAGAAGTGGAGTCATGCCATCAATTTATTAAATTGTGTGTGTGCACTTCCCTGTTTTATTCAGTGTAATTGGATGGGTAATTAAAGTGTAAAAGCAGTGTCATCTAACTGTAAATCCTGCTATTCACACTCTCTCTCTCTCTCTCACACACACACACACACACACACACACACACACACACACACACACACACACACACACACACACACACA
>NC_036871.1:20799069-20833312 GCF_002910315.2 Salvelinus sp. IW2-2015
ACACACACACACACACACACACACACACACACACACACACACACACACACACACACACACACACACACACACACACACACACACACACACACAAGGGTTTAAATACACAATCCTATTACTGGTGGCTGGAGCAGAATGAGGTCCATTTAGGAAATTAAAGACTAATTATTTAATTGCCTAATGTCCTCTCTCTTTATACACTGAGTGCACAAAACATGAAGAACACCATGACATAGACTGACCAGGTGAATCCAGGTGAAGGCTATGATCCCTTATTGATGTCACTTGTTAAATCCACTTCAATCAGTGTAGATGAAGGGGAGGAGACAGGTTAAAGAAGGATTTTTAAGCCTTGAGACTATTGAGACATTGTATAAATATTGAAGTGCCTTTGAATGGGTTATGGTAGTAGATGCCAGGCGCACCGGTTTGTGTCAAGAACTGCCACGCTCTTGGGTTTTTTCTGCTCAACATTTTCCTGTGTGTATCAAGAATGGTTCACCACCCAAAGGACATCCAGCCAACTTGACAAAACTGTGGAAAGCATTGGAGTCAACAGTGACCAGCATCACTTTTCGAAGGCTTTCGACACCTTGTAGAGTCCATGCTCTGACAAATTGAGGCTGTTCTGAAGGTGTAGGGGGGGCAAATCATGAATAGGTAATTGTTCTTAATGTTTTGTACACTCAGTGTATGTGCCCCCTTTTTTGTGATTGTTTGACAGCAATTATGTGGGAATGATCAAGTTGCTTCTTTTGACATTTACAAAATTACATTTTAGATTGTGAGACAGCTTTATTCACTCATGTTTATTGGAACATTTATTGATGTTGTTAATAATGTCTAATGCACATGTTGGATGCAGTTTATTCATCTTTTTCATGTGCAAGATATTAATAATGAACCATCTAAAAATGTCTGGGGTCTGCTAAACTGAAGAGAGTGGATTTAGTATTTAAATATTTGATTGGTCAAACACAAATCAGTAGGAAAATTCTGCAAACGCAGCATACATGGTTGATGCCAACAAAGTGATAACAACAGTAATATGACAAGGGTTAACACCAACCATGGATGGCATCTCCTTCCATTGCTTGTAGTAAAGTGTCCATACTGCAGTATGTTTTGCTGCAGGGCCGTTGCCTCTCCGTTCTGACGGTGAGTTTGTCTACTGTAGGTGGACAGAATGCGTTGCGTTATTACCATTCTGACACTGAGGTTGTCGAGGTGGACACACAGGCAGCAGACTGTTCTGGGCTCCTGAGGCTATGGAACTGGGGGTTAACCTATCTAAACTGTCCATACTGAGAGTTGCTATAGGCAGCAGGGGCCACAGCTGGAGACCTGTGTCCCAAATGGCATCCTATTCCATTTATAGTGGACTACAAAGTTGACGTAGACAAGAAGCTTTAAGTGCACGTTCGCATTCGATTCGTCAAACGTAGTGCACTTTAAAGGCACTAGGATGCCATGTGGGACGTAGCCATTGTTTGTTCTCCATATTGCTGACCTTTAAAGCAGTGGTAAATTGGTCAGCTTCTGTCATGCTTTAATTATAGACTGACCTGAGATAAATGTATAGAAGGATTTAGGCTACCCCCATCCAATCACATTGTTGTCCAGGGCACTGAGAATTGACACAGTTCAGGTGGAATCAATTTACAAAGAAATGAAATGGAATCAAATCCTGCCATGCAAGGATCCCCCTTCAACCACCCAGCAAATGCATCAATAGCTTCATGTTCACATGTCCAATATTTTATGACGGGTGCGGTATGAAGCCAGAATACTCAGTACAGAATGTTTCTGTTTTATATACACCACGCTGTACCCTTACCAAAACACATTTTGCCGGTCTGAGTAAATCCATAAAAAAATATATAAAAATACCCAGGCTCAAACATTCAATAAACAGTACGATATTGGATTTACAGTAATAACATACAGCAATTATGATATAGTTGACAGAATGTGTTTGGATTTCTCCAGGTAGGATATATTTACCCGCTCACCATTTGACTACATTGAGATGATTTGGGCTTGGAACACATCATGAGGAACATGATTTCTTACAATGTTCTCTCTAGTCGTTAATAGAATGATGATTGTCTATTTCAATGATTCTCAACACATGGTGTAAAGCAACACGAGACATGATGAGACAGATGCTCTTGGAATAATGAAAGAGAGCATTCTGAAGGCTCTTGATCATGTTCCAATGCTCACCATCGGGAGCAAGTACAGTATTCATTTACATTCGTATCATTCTGATAGTACTACTACATGTGCTCCGGCAAAGACTGATGCTCGCCAGGTGTAGACGCTCTCATCTTGACTAAAGTGAGGATTTTCACAGACATGTAGCTGCATTTCTAATTATGTATCTGTGCATAGGCCTGAAGGTACTAGTAGGGTTGCACATTTTGGGGAATATTCAGAGGTGGAAACTTTCCGTGGGAATTAATGGGAATATATGGGAATTAACGGAAATATATGCAAATGAATAATAATACCAATTAAATGTAGATGTTTTTTTGCATTGGATATATTTGCCATATCATATGGAGACAGAAACATAAACATTTTACCTTATCATAAGTAGACATAATTGCAAATGATTAAATCCTTCCAATAGAAATAAAAAAATAACTATTTAGTTACGAATTGAACTTTAATTAAATGAGTTGACGCTTCACATGGGATGATTTCACTGAACAACAAAAGAAAGGGAATATTGAATGATCCCCAATGATCCATCGCGTCTCCCAAAAACGTTTTCAACATACATTTGTAAAATGATAATTTAGAAACTAAAGCTTTGGTTGTCTTCCTCTCAGGCTTCCATGTTTTCTCCCTGGACCTCCTCAATGTCCACCTCTTGAACATCAGACTTTGAGGCCTCATCTTCACTGTCACTTTCCAACCTTGTTGAGGATGGCTCATTGTCAGGCTCAAAAAGCCTCAAATTTGCCCGGGTGCCCACCAATTTTACAAGCCATGTATTGGTCAGCCTGTTGCGTGCTTTGGTGTGTGTGCTCCCAAACAAGGACCAGTTGAGGCAGATGATGTTGGTGGGATTTGGAGGATGATGGAGGCAACAGGGGAAAGAGCCTCAGATCCACAAAGTCCCTTCCACCAGGTGGCTGAAGAGATATGTTGGCACGACTGCCATATTGCATCTCCATCCCAAAGCCCTTGCTTGGAAGTGTACTTCGCCAGACTGCCAAGAACCTTGCCCTCATCCAGGCCAAGGTCGCGAGACATGGTAGTGATGACACCATAGGCCTTGTTGATCTCTGCACCAGACAGGATGCTCTTGCAAGCAGACAGTACTTGGGATCCAACATGTACACTGCGGCATTTATGGGCTTCAGGCAGAAGTTTTCACGCTTTTTTAAATGTATTTCAGAACTGCAGTTTCCTCTGCATGGAGCAACAGTGAAGTGGGCAGGGCATTACGGATTTCTTCTCTTACATCTGCAAGCAGAGTGAACATCAGTCCTTGCAATGGCTATTGCTATAGGTTTCAGGAGTTTCAGGCTGTTTACCACTCTCTCCCAAAATGCATCATCCAGGGGGATCCCCTTGATGGGGCTGTCCATATCAGCAGACTGTGACATGGCCATTTCTTGGAGAGACTCCTTCCCCTCCAGGAGACTGTCAAACATGATGACAACATCACCCCAACGGGTGTTGCTGGGCAGCTTCAATGTGGTGCTCTTATTCTTCTCACTTTGCTTGGTGAGGTAGATTGCTGCTATAACTTGATGAGCCTTCACATACCTAACCATTTCCTTGGCTCTCTTGTAGAGTGTATCCATTGTTTTCAGTGCCATGATGTCCTTGAGGAGCAGATTCAATGCATGAGCAGCACAGCCAATGGGTGTGATGTGAGGGTAGGACTCCTCCACTTTAGACCAAGCAGCCTTCATGTTCGCAGTGTTGTCTGTCACCAGTGCAAATACCTTCTGTGGTCCAAGGTCATTGATGACTACCTTCAGCTCATCTGCAATGTAGAGACCGGTGTGTCTGTTGTCCCTTGTGTCTGTGCTCTTGTAGAATACTGGTTGAGGGGTGGAGATGATGTAGTTAATTATTCCTTGCCCACGAACATTCAACCACCCAACAGAGATGATTGCAATACATTCTGATTTCTCTATGATTTGCTTGACCTTCACTTTAAATTTGTTGAACTTTGCATCTAGCAAATGAGTAGATAAAGCATGTCTGGTTGGAGGGGTGTATGCTGGGCGAATAACATTCAGAAATCTCTTCCAATACACATTGCCTGTGAGCATCAGAGGTGAACCAGTTCCATACACAGCTTGAGCAAGACATTCACCAGCATTTCTCTGACTATGTTCCTCCATTGAGTCAAAAAATCGTCTGATTCCAGGAGGACCATGAGCTGTTGCTATCGATAAGGTGTCTTGATTCATCATTTTCACCTCGAATAGAAATAGAGTGACTTTTGTCAGAGGTTGCTTGTTGTGAGCACTGAGGGAACTTTATGCACATGGCCAGATTATTCTGCATCTTACTTGCATTCTTCACATATGATTTTGCACAGTATTTGCAAATGTATACAGCTTTTCCTTCTACATTAGCTGCAGTGAAATGTCTCCACACATCAGATAGTGCCCGTGGCATTTTCCTGTAAAGATTAGATTTTTTTGTTGTAAAAAAACAACAAATACAATTCCATGTACAGATCCAGTTAAACAGTTAGATTAAACAACTCTTTTGTAAGATAAATGTTTTAAAATGAAACATGTATGGAAACAGGTGAATTAACACTCCTCAGTTAGCAGGCTCAAGCAAGCTAAACCCACATGGTAGCAAAAACTAACTTGCAGAAATTGTTAACAAGTTAGAAATGATTTAAACACACTTTGCTGTAGGCTACTATTTACTAGTTAACAAAAAAATGATGTATGTCATATAAAATATATTCACCCTACCCAGTATTGTAATCAAAACTTACCAGAAAGCATGTAGTCCTTGGCTCAGACAGAGTAGTAGTGTGGGTTAAATAGCATCTCATTAGTTTGCAAGATCTTGAGAATCAGCTGTACATGTGATGGAATAATGCACTGTGCATGCAGAGGGTTGCAATTCCATTGAATTGGGGATAGTTTAACCAAATAATGCCACAACGACCTAGAATTGCTTTATGTGTATCCCACAAGAGAAAGTTGAATGTTGTAAGCTAACTTTTTTGATGAATTTTAAGCATATCCCACAATTCCAGGGTTTAACTTCCATTAACATTTTCAGAAATGTATCGGAACGTTTCTGATCCTTTGCAACCCTAGGTACTAGGAGGATAGTTACAAATCTTCCAACCACCTTTCATTTGTAAGGTCAAGTCTCCCGGTTTACTGAAGTGAATGAGTGCTAACAGTTATCTGTATTATTAGTGTCTACAGTTATTCAATCTGTCGATGTGCCCTTGAGCAAGGAGGCTTGACCCTGTAAAACAACAACATTTTACTCCACCTATGTGATGAAAACATATATATTTGTATCTTTTTGGGGGGAATGAATGTGGTCAATGTGGGGGATAAACAACATCTTTTTTTTTATCCAGTTAACAGGTTCATATAAAAAGAGTAGCATCCTATTCAATTTCTCCTATCAGTGTGAAGGGGAATGAATAGGCAGTTCTTATAGAAGCTCTTGTGGACAGTCTTTTAATTAACAAATGGAATACTACAGTACTAGCAGTAGGGCTGTGTCAGAAATGTCAGCATATTCCCTACATAGTGCGCTACCAAAGCCTGATCAAAAGTTAGTGCATTATTTAGGGAATAGGGTGCCATTTGGGATACAGAATACAATTGAAAGTGCCAACAGTACTGTAGTTGATCCAGAGTTATGCATGTATCATGAGGAGCTATGTTACAGTTAAAATATGCTCTAAAAGGGAAATGGAAAAGATAGGGGGAAATCCCTTTGCCGGCATCTTTGTCAAACAGAGACAGTGGAGAGATACTTACATGTCATCAGATAGATAGATCAAGTCTCCATGCTAAACGTAAAACATAGTAGTTGTTTCCGGCTCAGGGGACATGGTTGAAAGTGAACCATCCAGTCCGTTTAACAGCAAGCCATCCATCCACCACAGAGAGAGGAGTCCATCAACTCTCTCCACCTTCCATCCTGGAAGAAAGAAACAAATAATGTGTGGTTAGCCTAGCATCCCTGTGTGGTTAGCCTAGCATCCTTGTGGTTTGGCCTAGCATCCTGTGTGGTTGGCCTAGCATCCTGTTTTGGTTTGCCTAGCATCCTTCCTGTTTGGTTGGCCTAGCATCCTGTTTGGTTAGCCCTAGCATCCTGTTTGGTTGGCCTAGCATCCTGTTTGGTTAGCCTAGCATCCTGTTTGGTTTGCCTAGCATCCTGTTTGGTTGGCCTAGCATCCTGTTTGGTTAGCCTAGCATCCTGTTTGGTTGGCCTAGCATCCTGTTTGGTTTGCCTAGCATCCTGTTTGGTTGGCCTAGCATCCTGTTTGGTTAGCCTAGCATCATGTTTGGTGTACCTAGAATCCGGTTTGGTTGGTCTAGCATCCTAGGCATGTTAGTGCATTATATTGAAATGTGTGATTCACAACAGTCAGAATGACATCCTCATTAAAATGGCATTTGAACAGGTAAAGAGGTATGCTTCGATAACCTATGCAGAAAAAAATACATATATTTTTTATATACAATTAGGTATTATGATTATGGATCTAGATTGCAGGAAAAATCTGTTTCAGCTGTTCGAAAAATGCTAAATTCTCCAACCCCATCCATTCTCACGTACTTTGTGCCCCCTCTAAAATCATGGGTGCATGACGCCCTTGCCGCTGTCTCAAAATGTATTGACCCTGTATGTATGGTCATGAATAAACAACAGCTTTAAAATTCCTAATAGATCATACAGGCACTATCTCTTTATGTAACATCAACCACGTTTATTTAAAAATAGGTGATTTATGTTCCCTCGGCCCAGTAAAAGCCTTATCAGTATCTCACTTCACCAGTTAATAACCAAGCCTGTGTCCCAAATGGCATCCTATTCCCTATATAGTGCACTACTTTTGACCAGATCCTTATAGACCCTGGTCAAAAGTAGTGCACTTTGTAGGGAATAGGGTGCCATTTGGGAGACCGCCCAAGTGGAAGCCATGGTGTATTAATCACACTACAGCCGATGAGTTGGAGACTGCTCCATTTTGCTAATGTCTGTTACAATTTCAAACCAGGCCATGTATAACTAACAGGTTTAATTAGTTTGGATTGATATTCATATCACATGTCCAATGGAATAGACGCCTGACAACTCTCATCTTGTGTACTTCTCAAGAGTATCTTGTCCTGTGTCGCTTTTCCCTGTTGGATCATTTTTTCCCCCAGCTTTTTCTATGAGATACTCTATCCTATAATGGTGTCTGTTGATCAACGAGGCCATGCAAAACAGAATTTCCCTCTCTGTCTCTCTCTCTCTCCTGTCTCCTTCTGTCTCTCTCTCTCCCTCTGTCTCCCTCTGTCTCTCTTTCTCCCCTGTCTCCCTCTGTCTCTCTCTCTCTCCGTCTCTCTCTTTCCGTCTCTTTCTGTCTCTCTCTCTCTCTCTCTCTCTCTCTCTCTCTCTCTCTCTCCTCTCTCTCTCTCTCTCCTCTCTGCGTCTCCGTCTCTCTCTCTCTCTCTCTCTCTCTCTCTCCGTTTCTCTCTCTCTCTCAATTCAATTCAATTCAATTCGCTTTATTGGCATGACGTAACAATGTACATATTGCCAAAGCTTATTTAGGATATTCTCTCTCTCTCTCGCTCTGTCTCTCTCTCTCCGTCTCTCTCTCTGTCTGTCTCTGTCTCTCTCTCGCTCTCTCTTCCCTAAGAGTAGAATATGCTCGTTCATAATACTTAGTGTATCATGTTGCAGTTGGTAATGGAAAGGGATATGAGATTACAGTTATGATATCTATTCTTTAATCAGCTATCAAAGAGATGTTAACTGGTTTCTCTGATTGGGGTGAAGCCTTTTCATGTTCAGTTGACTATCCGAGGTCATTAAAGGCGCTTTCACACAAACCTACAGTAAAACCAAGAAATTAATTATTTGCTGATGTGAACCACATGTAGGCTAGTCGTTTGTTTCATTCAATATCTCTTGTATACCAATACTACAGCAGAAAGGTCCTTCTTTGTGGGATGTTGGTAATGATATTTCCAAATGTTTTGTGGCATGCTCGCATGAGATCTAGTTAGTTGCATGTGGAGAGTTGCCTTAAAAGTAAATGGCAGGATAAGCTGTCTTTTCATGCCATGTATGCTTGATGCATCCGGACAGATACGAGAACATCGCAATCAAATTAGCAGGGCTTGTCGTGCATGCTTACACTTCAGAAGCCCCAAACTTTTTTTTCTTCTCTTAGCAGCAATAACACCAACGAACGGGGGTATAACTCACAGTGACAGGGGGATTTGAGGAGCCTCCGTCAGTATTATTGTGAGGCAGCTTGTGCCCAATTGCTCCTAATACAAAGTGATTTGAAGCCATCAACACTATGTGTGACTCACCCACCCAGAGAGTCATCCACAGGCACCTGGCCCTGGGCCTGGCCCAGTTAACATGGAACATCCTCCTAATAATGCAACAAGGTAGAATGTCTTGGCTCAGCTTGTCAAACTGTTGAGATTGGTCCAGTAGATCCTCTCTTTCCACCTCTGTGATCATTTGGCACGTCTGACTCCTGTGACTCCTGCCTTCGTGACGTGGCAGTTACCACCTGCTCCCCATGGCCTGAGTGCTGCTTGTCTCAGTCTAATTCAGGGACATGTTGGCAGAAGCCATTTGAGAACAACACAGTGAGTGAAGGACAGTCCTGGTTGGCTGTCGCTGCCTGGATGACTGATGATGTGTGCTGATCTGCACTGAGTGACACATGCCACCAAACCTCCCATAAAGCTACTGTGACCTATGCTGTCATGTCACAACATTCAAAATGCTACAGTCTGCTTGCTTATCAGTGTACAGTCCTGCTGCACAGTACCTAGCCATAGTTTCTTTAATGCATGCGTTATGTTTTATGTTTTGTACCATGAACTCTTTAATCCTCAAGGGAGGTTTGAATTACATTTTGCGTTTTAGTAATTTAGCAGATGCTCTTATCCAGAGCGACTTGCAGTTAATGCATTCATCTTAAGATAGATAGGCCCAGTATGTCAAGCCATTTGATATTGACTTTCATGTTGGAATGGCCGTGCTACTTGCAATCTCTCTGCTTTATATTCGACCAGCTATGCAGCTTATGCAGCAGTACAGCATCAGAGTGGAGCATACTGTTGGATCGATGTGTACATGTACTGTATGCCTCAGTGGCTTCATGCGATAATTGCGTGCTTGTCCATGTCTTATGTCTCGCACAGTATTTTATGGCCTGTTTTGTCATGTTCCTCCAGTGTGATGTGCGACGTAAAGCTATTGATGAGACAAAGAGAACCTCCAATTGAATTCTCCGGAGTGCGTAGCCTTTATTATGACGGGAATCGTCTTTGCTTCAATAGCCCTGATTCATTACTGGAAATGAGTTAGCCTGGCCCTTTGCCAGCCAGCACCTCTCCCTTGTAAGAGCCTTTTTCCACCAAAGCCAATGCTATGGTGGAATATGGTTATTATGAAAGCAACCGCTAATGGGGCTTTGATGAGCGTGCTAGAATTCTAGATGTTGATGTGAAGAGGAGATCACGCCCCCAAATCAAAGATACTGTAGTTTACAAAAACAACATCAGCAGGTTGTTAGATCTTGAACAGTGTATCATCTTAAAACAGAGTGCATATTTGAGTTTTATCTGATAGTGTCATGCTTTACCTTATCACGCCACTTTTTCTCTTACACACACACACACGCACGCACGCGCGCGCCCGCATGCGCGATCAACGACGGCCCTCAATCTAGTTTAGCTCTCACTGGTGACCTCCCTCATCCTGCATTGATAGCAGCAATGGGTGATAGGGTCAGTCTGCTAGGGACTGATAAACTCAGCGCACAGCGGCAGTCCGTCCGACAACGCTGAATGCAATCACTCAAGAATGAGCCAGGCATCGCTGGGTCTGAGGGTTGGACCTAATCTGTCTCCGTAGCAACTGTCCAGGTACGTCTGACTGTGACTGTGGTCGGTCAGCCAGCTGGGAGAGTTGGAGACAGCGTGGCAACACAGTGGCGATACAGAGGGAGAGCCCTGATGAGTTATCCTGGTGATTATCAGGTAAAGATAGTGAGGTTGATTGCCTCTCACAGGGAATGTATAGAGAGAACACCACTGAGCTGCCAGAGAGAGGCAGGACAGGACAATACTGTAAGATGGAAGGGAAAGTTATCTCTCTGTCTCCTGTTCTTGGAAGTTGTGGAGTTTTTACGGATGCGTTGTGTATCAGTTATGGGCTGAAAGTAATGGTGGATTGGACGGTACCATACGCCCCAACATCAGTCATTTTAGGTGTACTATAGTTAGAATTTTGGAATTATACAGAAAATACATTATTTTCTAGCTCCTCCTCCTTGTTCTGACAATGGTTAAAGAATCCCCTCACCTTAAGGCTACTGCCAGTCTCTTTTCATCCTAGGAATGTTACTTTTTGTAGATTGACAACACAGACAGATCCATGTCTGCTGGTGAAGTTTAAGCACAAGAATTAACATGAAAACCTTTTCCAGACTGAAGCTGCATCTGAAGCTGAAATGCATGAAATATTGGACAATTAATATTTCAGAATAACCCAGAAAAATACCCAGGAACTTTCTGTTGTTGATCTGAGTGATGAGATTGATAATTAGCAGGTCCCATTCAGATTCTCTAACCATCTGTTTGAAACCCATGTCTCCTGACCCCATCATCCTAACACCAGTCCTCTTCTTCTGTGGTGGCAGAGTGGTGGGTGTGCAGTCCTATCGTCCCTATTATGGATGTGAATGTTCCTCGCAGCCTTGTGATTACACAATATATACAGCTCCATTTGCAGCGATGCCTGATGGTTCAGGGGGAACGTGTCTTATTGAAGCAATAAAAATGACTCCAATAATGTTTAATGAGCTCACCAACTGAAGAAAAAAAGGCAATATGGCATTTTAAAGATATATTACCTTATCTGTCTTTGTCTGTCGGATAAAGCCGCAAGTCTCTAATGTTCAATTTTTTGTGCCACTGAAAATATCAAAATGAACATAAGTATTGATTGGAACCAGAGGCTGCAAAAGAGAGACACTCTATCATCTTCTCTGCAAGAAGTGGGAGGAGAAACTTTTTGGAACAGAATATTTTTGTTTCCTACTTTGTAATGACGTACAATATGTTTTTAATGTATTGTACAGCTCTTAGCTACATCAAATCTAAAAACAGATTTGCATGAAGCCAATATAGGTTGAAATCTTGTCCAAAAACTATATAAAAACAAAGGTGTTGACCTTGTTGATCTCATTTTACTGATAACTGTTCTCAGTGATATGTTTGTACCAAGTTAATGTGCTTACAAAACCCCATGTCTCCTCAAATGGAGTTCATGTTTGGAATGCCAGTGCCAGTGGATTTGTAACAATAGATTTTACTTGAGGATTATTTGGTTGCATCTCAGGTATTACAGGATTACAAGGGATTATGTGTTGAACTAGATTATGAGTTCAAATGTCTAAACTGGTACGGTACTTGACCTGCGACACTCTGATTGGATCTGTAATCAAAATGAGCGAAGCATGTTGTGATGTGTAATTTTTCTTTACATAACATTGTTTCTTTTTAGTTGTCAGACATTTAATGACGGCCATTCTCCCTGTGGAGTTCTTTACAACATGGACCTTTGTCTAAACTGTCCTTCTGCACAACATGGTCTGACAGGAACATCAATCAACACGTTCAATTGAGGCTTGCAAATCCATCCTTCAGAACCCATTATGAACTATGGCAAAAATATAACTGAATTCACTTAAATCTCAGTGTCCATCAGTTTCTGACCAGTTTTTTCCCCGATGTTATCTTGCAGCTTGGTGAGGAAACCTTCAACAGAGCCAAGCTCCTGAACGTGGGCTACACTGAGGCCCTGAAGGATGCCGAGTATGACTGCTTCATCTTCAGCGACGTGGACCTCATCCCTATGGACGACCGTAACCTCTACCACTGTTACGACCAGCCACGACACTTTGCCATCGCTATGGACAAGTTTGGCTTTAGGTAGGTCAATTGTATTGTGTACTCTCACTCTCATGTATATTTACTCTAAAAGAAATCTGTTATTCATTTTCTGAGCCTATTCTCCTACCATCTTAAGTTTATTCATTTGGAAAGGTATATGCTTTTAAAGGGACAGTCCTCATATAAAAGTTTGAAGGTATTCTTTTGGGACTGCACACATGATCTGTACAGGATGATGTAACCAAAAGTACTGTTGGAGACTCATCCCCAGTTCATTTAACTGACTTTAAGATGAACTTTCCCTCTGTCTTTCATTGGAATCCGCCCAGCGCTCTCTGATGTTTAATTTTCTGTGTGGGGCCAAAGAGCAACCCAATCGTAACACATTATAATATATCGCTTTTGTTATTGTCAGGAGTCAAGACATATTTTTGGTGGTATCATTTTACGAATAACTTTACCTGCTGTTGATAACACAAGCATTTTATAGTCAAATTAAATACCCACAATTTTATCCAGTGAATTTGTCCTGCCCCTACTTTACACTGATACCCACTGCTTCATTCTGATGTCAGTGAACATCAACTTGAGTTAAAGTTAGCCTTTTCTCACATCTAACGCAGCCCTATCCACATACTTTATAGCCTTCAAATTGGCAATATAGTTACAAAAAGCCCTCAAGACACTCATGCCTAACAGACAAATTCACCCCAATGCCATTTTATCTGCTTGGATATGCAATTAAAATTGCTGTGTAATTTGTGACAGATTGATTGAACACAATTCCTCAGCATCTAGCTAGGCTTTGTATCCAGTGCATGTGGACTAAGCAGCCTATTTGCTAAACATCTTATGCAAGTCCCTCAATGCACCAGCGTTGACTGCTAATATCAATAAACTGTGATGATAATCCCATTTCTAAACTGTATGGAATTCACACTAGAGTGGCTTTCTCCTGGCTACAACATTACTTTCTCTAATAACCTACACATCCTCCAGCAAATAGGCTGCTTAGAAACACACATGGACGCAAGCAAGCACGCACATACAGACACGGATGCACGCATACAAGGACACACACACACAACATTTTCTCTATATTGTTTGTGTGAAGGCTGCTGCTACAGCAGATGTCCTCATTAGTTTTTTGCTTGTTGTTTTTTTACATAAAGCTCCCTGTCGCTGGCTCTGTCTGACGTCACAAACACACACACACTCACCACTGGCCTGAGGCAGACTCCAGGCACCCGCCATGATACTCGGCTAACCTTCTGCACCGTGGAACATTACAATGGGGCTCTGTAGAAAGGCTAACTCTCCATCTCCAAATCTTCTGCATATCTTCAAGTCATGTGCATAAATAATAGCACCTCACATCAAGTGACACTTTTTCCCTTTAACTTTTGAAGCAATCCGAACTACTGTAGCTATAGAAACAATACATTGTTAATTTATGTATTTTTATTTCGTTACTTCTGCTCGCATTCTTACAGTATACACATGAAGTGCATGAATACAAAATATGTCATGTTGTAATTTTCAGTTGTCTTGAATGCAATACAGTAGAGTATCCATATTTGACAGGCTTGTTTTTTTAAAGGCCAGGATCTGTAATGAACCTCAAATCTGACAACCGCCTCAATGCTTTGACAGTTATTTTCCCCTTGCAGGCTTCCTTACGCTGGGTACTTTGGCGGGGTTTCTGGGCTGAGCAAAAAACAGTTTCTCAAGATCAATGGCTTCCCCAACGAGTACTGGGGCTGGGGAGGAGAGGATGATGATATCTATAACAGGTAAGACTGCATGGCAGAAATATTCCAAAAAACACCCATCAATCCCAGCACAGCACAGTACCAGAAAAAGAATGGTGCATCCGTTTTATTTGACATTTAGATTATAGCTGATACAGTCATTTGCATATTGGTTAGAATATTTGTACCTTTATTTAACTAGGCAAGTCAGTTAAGAACAAATTCGTATTTACGATGACGGCCTACCTTGGCCACACCTGGACGACACTGGGCCAATTGTGCGCCGCCCTGTGGGACTCACAATCACGGCCGGATGTGATACAGCCTGGATTTGAGACAGGCACTGTAATGATGCCTCTTGCACTGAGATGCAGTGACTTAGACTGCTGCGCCACCCGGGAGCGGGAGCAGTATCAGTCATCGCTACTTTAACAGCTGTACTTAACAGCTTTGAATTATTTAATGCTGATAACATTCTAAAGGCACAGATGATGTATTAAAAGAGTGAAGTAGGCACAGCTACAGGTCTTATTAAACGCAAAATGTATGCCTGGCCTGTCACTTTACTYTATCATTGAAATACTTTTTTCCTGAATGTCCAGATAGAATGTCATTGTTCTTCCCGACCACATTCTCTCACAGTGCTGCTAGCTCACAGACGGTCAAAACTTTAATAGCATGATAGTAGCTGCAATAGATTTGATCCATTAAAGCATCAAGATTTCCCCTGAGATGTTTCCTTCAACAGAGCTATTTCTGTTTCAGTGGATGATGTGGGATGTTATCCTCCTGCATGCTGCTGCGTATGCCAATACATGAGCGTGAAAGGCTAAATTCAACGTTGTAGACACCAAAATAAGCATATATAAAAAAGCATAAAGGTGTTCTTTCATTGAAATCTACAATATTTTCAGGGCTCACTTGTTTTAACACCATTTTATATATAGCAATTTGAAATGTCCTTGAATATACACACTGGATCTCATGGCCAGGCAGAGAGGGGACTGATGATGATGGTGTTAGGCTAGCTTGCAGCAGAGTGAATAGACTCAGGCTACGTCCCAAATGGCACTCTATTCTCTATATAGTGTACTACTTTTGGCTCTGTTTAAAAGTAGTGCACTATATAGGGAATAGGGTACCATTTGGGATATGGGATACAGCCCTAGACTGAGCTGTGCCTAGGGGGATGCTGTAGGTCTCTCCCCTAGGCACTCAGCGAGATGGTGATGTGTGAGTGATGGGGCCTGGGCTGTTGCTGGTGTCTCTCTTTCTCTCCCCCTCTCTTTAGCCCCTGTGGGGATGGCTCCTTTCCCTGGGTCTAGCTGCTACAGGACATGGCATCCTAGCCCAAATTGGGGCCTGCCAACACAATCCCAGCTCGGGGGAGTCCATGTCCCTGCTCAGTGCTTTGAGGCCGTGCCCACAGTCTGTTGATCAGAGGTCCAAGAGTGACAGCACTCTTCCCTCTTTAAAATCACATCTTCTTTGTAGGCTAGCATATGGGTCATTCCACATAAAAAAAACACAAGAAAGAGGATTTTGACACCTACCATCTCAGATTGTTCTGAAATCGTTTCTGTAGTTAGTGACAGATACGATTAGCATTCCTGAAACATTATTTTGTTTAAATATAATTTGATCTCTGAGAAATTAAACGAATTGATTGCATCCAAATTTGCCATTTTAATTTATAGGATTCAGATAATATTCAATAAATATAGTACCCAACATCCTATTTGGACCAAACTTCTTCCTACCAATAAGTAAGCCACGAAGGAATCGCAACAAAATGTCAAAAGTCACCCACGGACCCCCCATACCCTATGCCAATCCCACCCCAACAACCAGTATACCAGTTCTCTATGTTTGACAAGTAGTATGAAGCTATGGCTTGTAGTATTGCTTCTTCATACCATGTAATGTAGAGAACCCAGCCACAAAGTCATAACAGCTTTCCCAATTTGGCAACAAATGCAGCTCCGGCGGGAGAATTCAATAGGCGAATATCACAGACAATCATAACACTGGCGTGTAAGTAATACTGTGAAACACTATGATTCCAATATTAGTGCCAGATATGTTATGGACATTTTCTGAAATTACAATGCTAAAATAAAAAATATAAATAATATGTGTAGCACCTTTCATTTCCATGAGATCAAATAAAATTTCAACAAAATAATGTTTAATGAATGCCAATATTACCTGTTTTTATCTACAGAAACGATTTCATAACAATCTGAGATGGTGGGTGTCATTGCTTGCTGAAATGACATGGAATGACTCCTATGACTTGTAGAGAAAGAGAGAGAGTGATTCCTTTGTGACAGTAAGGTTCAGTGGGTTCAGCCTAAAGCAGGGACTGCACCTGCCTGGAGTGCACTATGTGGCACTGGCATACTGGCTCACAATCCCGTATTGTAATAATAGCTGATGCCTCACACACTCTGTGATGTAGCACAACAGATCTTCCAGCAATGAGAGAGGCTAACTCGGATTAGAGTGATTAAGGGGAGTAGTGTGTTACTGTGTTGACACATTGTAGTTCAGAAGAGCACAGTCACCAAGAATCCAACCACAGTTAATGTTAGAGCAGTAAAGACAAAACATACATTTTATGAATCATGATTTTTTTAACCTTTATTTAACTAGGCAAGTCAGTTAATAACAAATTCTTATTTACAATGGAACAGTGGGTTAACTGCCTTGTTCAGGGGCAGAATTACAGATTTTTACCTTGTCAGCTCAGGGATTTGATCTAGCAACATTTTCGCCCCCAATGTATGATTCATAAAGTATTAACATGTGTTCAGACCTCAAAGTGTATTTTGTGATATTTCCATTTTGTCATTTATTTACATCATATCTTGGTTAGACTGCAGAGGCTATACTGTGCTGTAACTCCAGTGATAGCATAGCACAACTAGTGGTGATGCACGGTAGTGCACTCAGAGCCGTGAACTGCAGCACAATATTGTGGGGAGTTCCTCGTTTATTGTAGTGCTTTTTGGAACTGTGCCATGCTTTTAGAACCTGCTGGGGAAAATCCCTTATGATTTGCTTGGAGGGAATACCTCATGTTACAGACGGTTCCAACTTCTCCACTTTAAAAAAATAATCATACGTCTTCAGAAAAATGCATGGGTTGATTTACCCCGGATCAAATAAACAGTTAAAGGGAAAAGGGTGGTTATTTTCTGCCGTTTTTTAATGGACTGCTTTGGGCTTACGTCCTCCTGATGTCTGTCCATTCTCCTTCTTTTGTAAGAAAAAATCTAGTTACTGAAATTATTTTGAATGTACATTCAGACACTTAATTGAACTCTATGGTGTTCCTTAAGGGCTCAGTATCCTCAGTTTACTAAGTACCATAGTATTGATTATCTCACACCTGGATTACCCAGGTAAGGCTAACCATTGATTGGGAGATAGAGTTGAGACTGAGCTCCGTCATCACTATACAGTTTCATTCAGTAAAGGAAGGAAGGGTAGACAGAAATAGCTGGAGGTGATGTTGGCATTACTGGAGAAACAGATAGATGACACTATTTCCCCTGCTTCCTGTAGAGCCCATTCACCCTGAGACCAGCAACTGGAATGGAAGGAAACTTAAAAAGCTCTGTCTATCACCCCTCCTGGGCATGTACGTACAACTGAAGAGCAGCAGATCCATCCAGTGTCTTGGATGGGCAACTCCTTGGCTGTCAGCATCTGTGCAGTGAAACAGGGACCTGGAGGGACAGTTAGTTCCCTCATATTTACTTCTACTACAAGGTGACTAACTGTCAGAGCTCCGACTGTCTCTTGTGACAGACAGACAGGCTCTGTCTGGTGGCAAGTGCTCTCCCTGGCCTAGACGTACACCTGGCTGATACTGAAAAATATACAATCCCAAGTCATAGCCTCTTTCATGGGCATAAGTGGTCCGTAAATACGTTAACTATCATAGGATTTTCCCTAACAAACATCAACAGTCCAGACACTATCTATTCTACATTTACATAGTGCACAGTGTCACTCTACTGTGTTCTGTCTTTAATAGAGGGAGGGAGATACAGGAGAAAAATGCCAGCTTTGGCAGGACTCTCATTTCTCGATTGCCCTTATGTGGCTATTTCTAATTAGAGGGAGACAGGAGGGAGTGGATAGAGATTGGGCAGGCAGGCAGCAGAGATTGAACCACCGCAGTCAGCAAGACAGACAGAGCACACACTCAATCCAACATGAGCGATTTCAGGTTCGTTCCACTCATCTCCTCATCTCTCCCCAATGGCTTCATTCTCTGCAGCACTCCATTCATTTCGGTTCTGATGAGGTAATGCCGCAGATTCCAATTCCCCTGGACTCCAAGAGTCTAATGCATTTAAGAAAGACTGGAGAGAAAGTTTTAAAAGGCTAGAGAAATTCTTCATTCATTCAATCAAAAGGGCACACAAGGCCAAATTAGCTGTCCAGACATCTGTATCAAAATTACCACTGTGACTCAGGAAAACAATTATTTTTTGTTGCAATATTTAACAGGTACACAGAGAGTGAATGATATCAGTGGCAATGTGAGAATACAAAGGAAGTCAACAAAGGAACAACTATTGCAATGTGTATGTATTGAGAGAGAGAAACCATTTTGCAGGAATGTCAACCATACATCAACCATGCATCAACCATACATCAACCATGCATCAACCATACATCAACCATACACACAACTGACAATGTAATCCTACTTCTGTTTCTTCTCCTTTCTCTAAGCCTGAATAATACTTTGCTTTCAATGGCAATGTTAATTTAGGAAAACAGATATTTTGCTTCTCAACAAAGAAAATCTTATGTCATTGTGCCTGAAAGCAGAGTGAAGAACAGATATAGACAAATCTGTTGTGAAAGGTCAGAGGGCTGTTTTCCTCTCCTTTTTACTTTCTACCAAAAAAATGCTTTGTATTATATTATATCGCTCAATGCTCTCTCTTCATCATGGCCCCTCTGAGAGTTTTGAAAAGGTTTGATGGAGTTCAAGGAATCTGGTTCAGAATGAAAGGGCCCACAGATCCTTGGCACACAGCGCTGTTCAATACGATTGAGCCAATTTTGTGTGCTCGCTGGGCTGAGACAGCAGCATGTGAAGGCATGGAGGAGAGAAGTCAAGCTAATGAGTCGAAGGGTGCAGCAGCAGCACATGGATCCCCATGGCTTTTGACTAAACAGAACAGTAAATAATAAAGAAAACCTGTCAGAGGCCCATGTTGTTGACCCATGTTTCATACAGTACAGCTCATGTCACGGACATTACATCTTGCAATCATTCAAGGTCTCTGGTGGAGACTGTTCCCAGAACGTGTCCAAATATTTACTCTTCAACTTGTCCTAAAGTAAAGAAATTGTAAAAAAAATAATGCATGCCTTACCTCCTCCTGATGTCTGTCCATTCTTCTTTTGGTATAAAGAAATCTAGTTAAATCAATTATTTTGAAAGTTCTTTCAGACACTTGGTGGTCCTTAAGGACCCAACATCCTCAGCTCACTCCGCAAACTAAGTACCATAGTATTGATTAACTCACACCTGGATTACCCAGCCAAGCCTAAACATTGATTGGGAGATATAGCTGAGACTGTGCCCATCCCCCTGCCTGCCCCCTTATCTCCTTGAAATCACTGCAGATGGTTGAAGCTTTTTCAACCTGATACCTTGAAACCACAGTTAACACTACAGAATGTCCTGAAGCCAAATAAGTCACTGAATAGTTCAGTTTCCAGCTGGACTGAATGATAATCATGTAGGTATGTAGTATTTAACACAGACCCAGTTAGTTTTAGTAGCTTCTGCCATGCCCTAAATGAGCAAGGTATACATACCTATTCTGGTTGCATTTTTATTTGACTAGGCAAGTCAGTTAAGAACAAATTCTTATTTACAATGACAGCCTAGGAACAGTGGGTTAACTGCCTTGTTCAGGGGCAGAACAACAGATTTTTACCTTGTCAGCTCAGGGATTCAATCTAGCAACCTTTCAGTTACTGGCCCAACTCTCTAACCATTAGGCTACCTGCCACCCTGTTGCATACAGTAGGCTTCATCCCAAATGGCATCATATTCCCTACACAGTACACTAATGTTGACCAGAGCCATCCCACTGGACACAAACTGGTTGAATCAATGTTGTTTTAATGTAATTTGTCAACATATTGTGACATGGAATCTACGTGGAAAATACATTGGATTTGAAAAAAAGTAATCCACGTAAACAGGTTGTTTTGAGGATGAAATTTCAACCACAGGATTATGTCATCATGGTAACCAAATTTCAATAGACAAACCTTGTATAAAATATGTTGAATTTGTACCTTTAAAACAATGTCAGATCTTCAACGTTATATCCGCTATCAGAACAAAATACAATAGGCTGGGCAGCACCTCTTACTGGAGAATTTATCTATCTATAGCTACCCTTTGGTCTCTCATCCAGGGTTTAACCAAACCCAGCCCTGCTTAGCTATGATATTTGTCCCTGACTGTGCTATCGTGAGAATGATTGTTGAGAGATCTCCACTTAAAAACGAAATAGATTCACTATTGCTATCGAAGTCATTCCAAAGGGCAGGTTTAACAGAGAAAATTAAATGTGACCATATTTTATCACTCATATATCATAAATAATGCTATTTAGGCCTATATAGAATTTTCTCAGTCATCAATATTGTTTCAAATCAACCCAGAATTCAACTAAAAATAGACAATACAATATTCCTAGGGTTTCAAGCTCTGGTTGTTTTCAAATGTAATGATATTTAGTCATATTGAATTGTGTTTGTCAACGCAACCAAATATCAACATTAGAAGGAGATGTATCCTCTGCTTGGATAATTCCATCTGTGCCACTAACTTAGTCGCCTTTAATTCCAGTTGCATGCCAGTCTCCATCTCAACCAAAAATATAAGTTAAATAATATTTAAAGTGCATTTAAAGTTTTATTCGGTTTAGTGCTATTCTTTAACTTTAACTAGTTTTTTTTCAGTTATTAATTTGTAGACAAACTGGAATTAAAGCCAGACTAAGCCAGTGGCACAAACAACACTGAACCATGCATGAGAGCACCAGCTGTTCCGGACGACTATGTGATATCTCTCTCTGTAGCGTATGTGAGTAAGACCTTTAAACAGGTTAACATTTGCAAGGCCGGGGGGGCCAGACTGAATACCAGAATGAGTACTCAGCGCCTGCGCTGACCAGCTGGCAAGTGTCTTCACTGACATTTTCAACCTCTCCCTCACCCGGTCTGTAATACCAACTTGTTTCAAGCAGACCACCACAGTCCCCATGCCCAAGAACGCCAAGGTGACCTGCCTAAATGACTATTGCCCTGTTGCAATCACATCTATAGCCATTAAATGCTTTAAAAGACTGGTCAACACCATCATCCCAGACACCCACTCCAGTTCTTCTAAACAAGACCGCTAAATAGCTACCCACTGCTGCTACTGTCTTAACTATCCTGTTGCCTCGTCACTTTAACCCTACAGTGGGTTAACAGCCTTGTTCTGAACAAAATATTTTTACCTTGTCAGTGCGGGGATTCAATCCAGCAACCTTTTGGTTACTGGCCCAATGCTCTAACCACTAGACTACCTGCCGCCCCTATATGTACATAGCTACCTCAATTACCTCATACAACTTGGTACTGGTACTCCCTGTATATATCCATGTTATTTTTACTCGTCATTGTCATTTGTTATTCACTGTGTCACTATATCTATTTTTATTGAATTTTTTTATCTTTAACTCTGCGTTGTTGAAAAAGGACCCATAAGTTAGCATTTCACTGTTAGTCTACACCTGTTGAAGCATGTGACAAATAACATTTGATTTGAACCTATATGATTTTTTAAAACAGGTAATCCTTAGTGCTATTGTTTCTGGGTCAAGAATACACAAGGGGAATATTTTGAATCCACTCTCTGCATTATGTATTACCAAACCTTCTCGCTGTTGTTACTTGCAGAAAACACACAGACTCTAACACAACAGAAACACCCTTACTGTACACACACACACGGACACAAACACACACACAGACAGACAGACAGAGACGCACTCACGTGCGCACAAACACACACTGTTTATGTTATTGATCTCCATGTACTCCAGAGAAAGAGGGAGGTTCAGAGAGAGAGGCAGAAGCTAGCTTAGTGACCCAGCTGGAGCAACGTGACGCTCACATGACAAATGCAGGGACGGTCATTTTTTTTAATCCAGGGGCTTCATACGGATAAAGAGGCAAGGGGGGATATTTTAATGACCTCATTCTTCAAGCAATCAAGCAGCTGGAAGCAGCATTTTACTCAAACAAATGGCTTTGTTTTCCAAGACAGTTAGCATGGCGGCTTAGGCTGGTCTCTTCAGGAAAGCTAAGAGACACTTAATGGGAAGAGCCTGGATTCTCTTCAATCTGTTCTACTGAATTTGTTTTCATAAATGTTTTCTTTGACTCGCTTGGCATTTTCTTCTCATCTGGGCTAATGAGGCTTTGATGGCGGGATGCAGAAGCAATGTGTTTTGCTGTATGTTTGTCAGTCAGTAAGTGCGAGGCCCACAGATAGAAACTGTCAGGCTTGGCTGCACCAATAACACAGGAGGTTTAGAATGAATCAGAGCATTACAGAGTGAAATAAAACCATTTCATCCCATCTTGGGGACCAAACATTGTAAACACCCAGACACACACACGGTTCCATGTTGCTGCGTGAATGAATATCATTTCTTATTTTCCTCCATCTAGGTCTAGGATAGGCTTTAGTTTGTACAGATTGGTTGTCTACAGTCAGTGCCTTGCTTTACCCCATTTTTGTTGCATTACAGCTGAAGCTTAACTCGAGATTGCTATTACAGTGTTTCGTCGTGGCTGGCATTGCTACAGCTGCTTTGGAGCAGTTATGACTTCCCAATTGGCAACCGACAGTATTTCTTATGTAGTGTACTTCTTTTGACCAGGGCCCATAGGGCTCTTGGCAAAAGTAGTGCACTATGTAGGGAATAGGCTGCAATTTGGGACGCACATTCTAACGGGTTCTTTCTAAAGCACGACTCCTCTGTTGTAGGATCACCCTCAACGGGATGAAGGTGGTTCGACCGGACGTCCGGATCGGCCGCTACAGGATGATCAAACACGAAAGAGACAAGCACAATGAACCCAACCCACAAAGGTTTGCCTTTGATTCCTATCTTTTCGTCCCTAGACACTAGCCTGGCCCCAGATCGGTTTGTGCTGTCTTGCCAACAATGACATAGAAGTTGGCAAGACAGCACAAACAGATCTAGGACCAGGCTATCTTTTCCTCCCTAAACACAGCATTCATTCTAACTATAGAAGGTACAGAAAGTGCAGGTTCTGTAGCTATTCTTTGCTCAGTTACCAAAGTTGTATTTTGATAAAGGTTGTCTCACACTCACACATTATACTACCATCTTACGGTTGAAGGCTGCTCTAAGATGAATCCCCCATCCCATAGATTTGGCAGGAAAATAACACCTCATAGAAATTGATTATCATTGTTTATTCACTGCTAAGAGGGCTCTTTCATGCATGAATAGCGAACCCATCAATGACTCTAAAAAGAGCAGATCGATAACAGCATGGCTATATGCAGCGCTGTTAGTTGTGATTGTTCCTAAACCTCAGAACCCTACAGAGCTGAGCTGCAATTTGCAAAACAGTTATTGCATAGCATGAATAGACTCACTGTAGAATTGACAGACTTTTATTGATCACATCTAACCCCTTGCTGGCTCTTACCATGATAGAAAGGCCAAAAAACCACAGGTGGCCATTTAATTCTTGGGCTACTCTTGTTATTCGTTTTCCATGAACTCCCAGTCCCTAGGACTCCCAGTGTGCGAAGATAACAGCCACAGAAAACAACAATCATTCTGACGAGTGCCTCATACAATACTAATAATGAACCAATGCAGACCCCTTGCATCGCAAGCTCGAGAGCGTGATAAACTAATTTCCATGGGAGATGAGAGAATAACTGAATTAAAAGGAATTTGTTGTTACTGCGCTTATAGCCATGGGAAGTAGGGGTGCTGAGGTTGCTGCAGCACCCTATAAACAATATGTAATACATGTTTTTTATAATAATAGGATTGATATATTTTGTACAGATTTTGACGAGAGCGAAACCTCTTCCTCTGCAGCGTGGGCAAAACTTTTTTTCCAGCACCCCCAAAAGAATATTGCACCACCCCCACCCCCAAACTACTTCCCACGGCTATGACTGCGCCTAATGAATTGAGAGGGGTTTGCTGTGCTGACAGAGCCAGGGAAGCATGCTGTTGTCTGTTTGGCTTGTGGCTGTGTGGTGACAAGTTGATGGGTTGATACATGATCAAAGTACTTACCATGCAATCCCAATCAACATGATGCATCTTGAATGGCACCCTATCCCCTTCATGGTGCACTACTTTTGAACAGGGCCCATAGGGCTCAGGGCCCTGGTCAAAAGTAGTGCGCTTTATAGGGAATAGGGTCCCATTTGGCGCGACAAATGTCTCGAATCTGATACCATCACTTATCACTAGGTTGACCACATTTAAAATACCCAAATGCAGGACAAAAGCATGATATATTTCTTTTTTGGCAGCCCCCCCCCCCCCCACACAACAAAAACCTCATGCTGCACCGAACAAGCTAGTTGAAACACAACTATACTCCTTTGCATCGCGCAAAATGTAGTTATGCAGAAACGAGATACCTAATGCGTGTGGCTGTTTTATGAACATCTGGGATATACTTGGCCAAGTTAACATTTCTGGTTGGTCTGGGAATGTAAAACTTTGAAAACCGGGATTGAGTGCAGTAGCAGCAAATATGTTGAATGAGCAACTAATGAGCATGGAGAGCCTCACAAGTTGAACGAAATCACCTAATATCTTTTCAGTCTAATACGGCTATTTACTTACTTTTGTAGCTCTTCATCAGAAGCAGGCTTTTTGTAAGTAGTTAAATGTTCTTTCCAAGTTTAGCTGGAATTTAGACCGAAAGGATTTGCCAATGTGATTGATTGACAATATTACATTGGCCTACGTCTCACCTTGCGCTGAGCAGAATATCAGATCTCAACAACGATTGGAGAAGTGTTTAACATCCCCAGTACCACATCCTTATGATATACATCTTGTAAAAAAAAATGCAACATGACTGCAAACAGATCTATTATGACGAGATGCTCATGTCTCCACCCTAACTATAGCAGTCGTTGTCCCAAAGATGGGAAGGCAGGCGACAAGTTTAGGTCTAATTTTGGTGAGAGTGAAACCTCTCGCTTTGCCTCTTCCTCCCTGCTGCAAAAGATGCAAGTAAGAATGTCTGACTGAAATACGGGACATTTCGGCCTTTTTTTGTAAATTAGTGGTGTTTGAATGTGTTGATAAAATGTGGGACATGATTGTTTGGTGCAGGACAAAGGGACAAAATATGGGACTGTCCGACAGAATCCAGGACATGTGGTCACCCTACTTATAACATATTTATAAGAGATGTAGCTACCCTGCACACATAGGTATGTGGAAACCCCTTCAAATTAGTGGTTTCGGCTATTTCAGCCACATCCGTTGCTGACAGGTGAATAAAATCGAGCACATAGCCATGCAATCTCCATAGACAAACATTGGCAGTAGAATGGCCTTACTGAAGAGCTCAGTGACTTTCAACATGGCACCGTCATAGGATTCCACCTTTCCAACAAGTCNTCCATAGACAAACATTGGCAGTAGAATGGCCTTACTGAAGAGCTCAGTGACTTTCAACATGGCACCGTCATAGGATTCCACCTTTCCAACAAGTCAGTTTGTCAAATTTCTGCCTTGCTAGAGCTGCCCCGGTCAACTGTCAATGCTGTTATTGTGAAGTGGAAACGTCTAGTAGCAACAACGGCTCAGCCGCAAAGTGATAGGCCACACAAGTTCACAGAACTGGACCGCCGAGTGCTGATGCGCACAGTGCGTAAAAATCAACACTCAAATCAAATTTGATTTGATTTGATCACTGCCGAGTTCCAAATTGCCTACGTCAGCACAAGAACTGTTCGTCAGGAGCTTCATGAAATGGGTTTCCATAGCCGAGCAGCCGCACACAAGCCAAATATCACCATGTGCAATGCCAAGCATTGGCTGGAGTGGTGTGAAGCTCACCACTATTGGACTCTGGAGCAGTGGAAACGCATTCTCTGGAGTGATGAATCACGCTTCACCATCTGGTAGTCCGACGGACGAATCTGGGTTTAGCGGATGCCAGGAGAACGCTACCTGCCCGAATGCATAGTGCCAACTGTAAAGTTTGGTGCAGGAGGAACAATGGTCTCGGGCTGTTTTTCATGGTTCGGGCTAGGCACCTTAGTTCCAGTGAAGGGACATCTTAACACTACAGCATACAATGACATTGTAGATGATTCTGTGCTTCCAACTTTGTGGCAACAGTTTGGGGAAGGCCCTTTCCTGTTTCAGCATGACAATGCCCCCGTGCACAAGCGAGGTCCATACAGAAATGGTTTGTCGAGATCGGTGTGGAAGAACTTGATTGGCCTGCACAGAGCCCTGACCTCAACTCCATCTAACACCTGGGGTTGTGGTGCCCGACCTTACTAAAGCTCTTGTGGCTGAATTGAAGCAAGTCCCCGCAGCAATGTTCAAAACATCTAGCGGAAAGCCTTCCCAGAAGAGTGCAGGCTGTTATAGCAACAAAGTGGGGACCAACTCAGTATTAATGGCCATGATTTTGGAATGAGATGTTTGAGTAGCAGGTGTCCACATACTTTTGTAGTGTAGTGTATGTACAGTGCATTCGCAAATACTTTTTCCAAATTTTGTTATGTTACAGCCTTATTCTAAAATGGATTACATTTATTTTTTTCCTCTTCAGTCTACACACAATACTCCATAATGACAAAGCAAAAAAGTTTTTTTTTGTTGCAAATGTGTAAAAAAAAAAGAAAGAACCTTATTTACATAATTATTCAGTCCCTTTGATATGAGACTCGAAATTAAGCTCACATGCATCCTGTTTCCATTGATCATCCTTGAGATGTTTCTACAACTTGATTGGAGTTCACCTGTGGTAAATTCAAATGAATGGACATGATTTGAAAAGGCACACACCTGTATGTATAAAGTCCCACAGTTACAGTTTTTCTCAGTCGCTTTGGTGCATTTTTCACATCATCCCTAACATGTGCAAAATAATAAGTGCATTTCTCAGAACAATTTGTACAAACTGCAATATACAATAGATCTTTTTCTAAAGCTAGTCAGTCACTAAAAATCCTTAGTACATCTCTCAAAAGTAAATATTCATGCCAGTGATCATGTCAGTGTCATCAGAATGATAAGTCATTGAGTCATTGTTCACGAACAAGGTCGTCAAAATGTTTAGGCATGTTGTCAATGTAACTGTGTACTTTGACAGTATTACCTGATGTAAACTTAGGCTACAGTTTGGATGACAGTTACTGTATTGAAAATGCACAAGGCTGCACTTCTATGGCATATATCAATTTCAACAGTACTATTTACATATTACTGTATGTGGGTTATTGATTGAAAGAGACTGGACAACCCAAGGGGCACAAAGGGAAAAAAACTAAATTAGAAAGAAACACAGGAAACCACCCCTAAGGCACAACTTTGCCCGCAGCACTGTTGTGCTGTCTCTACACATCCAGACGTTCCTGTCTGTCGGCCCACATATTCTCATCCACATCACACCGGATATTTTCCCTTCCAATGCAACGTGGAAAGAATCTTTTGGAATGCCTTATCCATCCTCTGCAGGCGTCTACTGTGATGTCCTCACATGCTGCATCCATTGCAGCCAGCAGGGTCATCTGTGTGTGTGGCTGACGATCGTACACCTTCCACCTCCATGCTGAAAATAACTCCTCAATTGGGTTAAGGAATGGTGAATAAGGTGGGAGGAATTCTATGAGCATCCTCGGGTGGGTCACAAACCATTGCCTTATGATGTTTGATCGATGGAAACTCACATTATCACAAATGACCACATACTTTAGCAAATCCTCTCTAAACAGACCCCTCTCATCATCAGGGATGAGAGCCCTGTAGAGAGTCTCTAAAAAGTTGAGTAGATGCTGGGTGTTGTATGGCCCTATAAGGGGGATATGGGTTAGGACACCATGCTCCGAAATAGCAGCACACATGCTGATATTTCCTCCCCGTTGGCCTGGCAAATCCACAGTAGCTCTGTGACCGATGATATTCCGACCCCGCCTTCTGCATTTGGTCAGGTTGAAGCCAGCCTCATCCACGTATACAAAGTTGTGAGAGGGTTCACTTGATTCCAACTCCATTATACGCTATATCCCAGAACACACAGTTGAATTTGTTTTGGTAAGGAAGAGTGACATAAAAGGTACATATATTGCATGTTCCTTCCACAGCAATGGAAATGTGTGCAGTTTATGCTTACTGTACTATGTATCACTATAAAATGTTGCTGTAAAGTAGTTACATAGATATATGTTTTACCTGTACATACTGGTACCGTAGCTCCTTAACTCTGTCCTCATTCCTTTGGAATGGTACACGGTACAGCTGTTTCATACTCATCTGGTTTCTATGCAGCACCCTGTCGATGGTTGAGATGCTAACCGTATGGATGTTTTCAAAGACATCGTTGTCTTCTATAATGGTCCTTTGTATTTCCCTGAGTCTCATGGCATTGTTTGCTCGGACCATGGTGCAAATAGCCTCCTCACCCCACACCAAAAGGAAGAGAGGATTTCATGTGGTAAAGGCACGGGGTCAATGTGAAAGGTGGGATCACTTACGTGTCGATTCAGTGAGAACACAAAACTGTATGTGTTATTGATGTATATTAAGTATGTGGAAATGCAAATCACTCAGATTTTATCACAAAGTGGACTTCATACGAATAACCTAAATTTCAGCTATAGTATAATAGTAACGTCGGGCAGATCTCTATAACTTGTTAGGACTGTCTCATCTCATCATCAGGGATGAGAGGCCCCCTGTAGTGAGCGCTGAGTCCTCTAGAAAAAAAGCTTCGTAAGTATGCTGTTGTGGGGGTGCTTGCTTTAGTGCGTCTCTATATGTTTCAAGAGGGGGAATAAACATGTTGCATTATAGGACCTAGTCACCTCGGACTTGGTCTTATACGCGAAAATAGACAGTCACTATATTTAAGCATGTAATTATTTAGATTTCTATCGCTTCTCTCTTGTAGTGGCTCTGGTGTTTCATAGAGAGTCACGAAGCCGTGTAGCTGAGCTTTCTTGTTGACTTAGATTTACTCAGAAGGTGACTGATAAATTTGACACCTATGTGTCACGAATACGAAGTTACAGGATTCGTCAAGATGGGATTCAGCTGTAGGGTGTTTTTATTGGGAAAGGGGCAACAAAAATAGGCGTAGTAGGCCTATTGGTGTGTTCTAGGACGGCGGGTAGAAATTATGGAGGCAGAACAGCTTATGGGTTGACTCTAGAACAAATATACCGTATTTGGTTTTTTTTTATTTTAATATGTTTATATTAATTTCTGTTGCAGCGACATGCTTTTGTGCATTTGGTCAGGTATTGGAAGTCACTAGAGACGCACTCAATAGTCAGGTAAGCTAACAGTAAACTATTTATCAAGAGTTGATGAGAAGGGTTAACGACTGATTTATTTGATGTCTAGATAAAATCCATAGACAATTGGATTTTCGGCATATCAATCTCTCCGAACAAGAAGTTGATCAATGTAAGTTGGAATTTGTTTTGGTATGGATGCGCATATGACTGAAGATGAGAAGCAATAACACAAAGGCATGAACATATACTTGAGATGTGGGTGATGATTGCATTGTTGACACAAGCGACGTCGCAAATAGTGTACAATGTGTACAATGATTATTGAAGATAGCTGTATGCATCTTTCCACGTACTCATTTGTAGTGGTGCCACTATAGAAATGTTTTGAACACTATGCTCATACAAATGTGTTATGAGTACTCCAGAGTATCTGGGTAACTATAGGTTTTGGTCTGGAGCTGTAATAGCTAACTGGTGGTCACGAGATGGGGTTTTAGCGTCCTTTAACTTGTCTGTGATGCCGATTGTAATATTCCTTTGGAGGAATAGGAGATACGACAAATGTGCTGTGTGGTATACAAGGTGTGTGTGTGTGTAGTGGTAACAAGAGGTGTGTGTGTGCGTGGTACTGACGATCTGTGCTAGGTGTTGTTCGTGTTGACTTACTCATCATCAGCTGTGTGTTTGTGTATGGTTGGTAGTCATGGCCCAGCTGTGTGCGCGTAGTGGGGTTATTAGGTGTGTGTAGTAGTATGCTAAAACAAGGTTGTGGTTGGTGTGTGTAATTGATGAGATGTCTGTTTTTGCTGATGGTAGAGGGTAGCTATGCTGTAGGTACTTCTTCACAGGTGGGGTGTGCGTTTTGGTTGGTAGAGCTGTTGTCTCGGCGTGTAGATTACTGACTAAGGGTCAATGTTGTGGTGTTTTGCTGTTGACGTGAGGCAGAAGATTGGGTGGCGTAGTGATTGCGTGCTCACTAGCTTAGTATGAAGGTGTGTGTGGCTGTGTGTCGTAAGTGTATGATGAGCGTCGCTCCTATGGTCAGCCACCGGTCGGTGTTGTGGTGTCGTGGTGTATACAAGTGTTGTGTCTTGTATAGGACACGTGGTTGGTTTGGTAGGTTGATATGTCATTTGGCAAGTCCAGATGTGTGGGGGTGTGGTGTATACCTGGATTTAATGAGTAGAGTTGCAGGTGAGATGGCAAGTGTGTTGGTGCGCATCGCGAGGTTTTCAGGATGCGCGAGTGTAGTAGTCAGTGTATATTAAATAAACAGATATGGGTGGCTCGGATTACACGTGACGTGTTTTGATCTATGCTAAAAACATGTTCGCATGGGGTGTGTGTGGTGGGGTTGTGGGGCATTTGTGTTGTGAGTGTGCATGCACAAGTTGTGGCGATGGTGTAGGTTGCAGTGCTAATTTTGTGTCGGTGGTTGAATATGTATATAGCAAGTACAAGTGTAGTTTCGGCGGTATTGTCTAATGTCGAGTTAGAAAAAGATGTGCGTGAAGAAGAGTGTGGGTGATGAATATACGTGTTGTGTGTGTTGAAGTGTGCAATATACTGTGTGTTATAGGTTAGTGGTATGGATGGTTAATTCTGTTAGAAGGACAAGCATTTGATGGTGTGTGTATACAGTGTGTGTGTGTGCTGAGTTGATGTAGCATGCAAGTGTGTGTGTACATACACGCTGGTCGTGTATATGGTGTAGTGTGGCGTGTGATATTAGTACACACAAGTGTGTTGCAGAGACTGTGTTAGATTGGTGGGTAACATAATACAGAGAAGTTGTGTCGGATTCGTGTGTATATATGACGTTTGGTGTGTGTGTTGGTGTATCATATATCATGTGTGTGTGGTTGTAGTACAAGTGTGGGTGTGTGTATGGTGGTGTGTGTGGCGTAATATAAGAGTGGTCTGCTGTGTGGTGTGGTGTGGTGGTATAAGTCAGTTACGCTGAGTGTATGAGATAGACATTTGTGAAGTGCTATTGGGGTGAGTGTGGTATAACAGGGTTGATCTGTCACTAACTAGTTTGTGTGTGTTGTGTGTGGATAAGATGTGTGGTGGTGTGGTTGTGGTCGTGTCGAGCCATGACTTCAGATTCCGAACTGCTTGTGGTGTGTGAATATCACAGTCGCCTTGTTGCTAGATCAGTTGTGGATAATAAAAAGTGTGAGGCTCGAGTTGTATGGGTATCGGATACATTAGGGTAGCTATGTGAGATGTACGAGTTGAGTGTGTGTTATACATAGTGTGATTTGTTCAGTCATGATTAACTAGGCGGTGTGTGGGTCGTGTATGTATCAGGTGTCTTGGTTTCCTGCATATTTCTTCATCGATTTTGTCCTTCCCAGCTATGCTGGTCGATCCTCGCTTTGGATTACAAGACGTGTGTGGTGTCTGCTCTCTATCAGGTCTGGGAGTGTCTATACACACATAGGTGGTTCGTGTGTGTTCTGGTGCGTGCCATTATATCCATTATGAAAGTAGCAGTGATGGATTGAGTGCTGTTGTGCTGGTGTGTATACATACTGTGTTGTGGTCTTTTGTCTGTAGATTACTATCACTATTGCGCCAGATATGTGTGTTGTTGTGTGTACTATGTGACCAGTACTAGCAGCAGTTTGATGGGAATGTGTAAATATAGGTGAGATCAGTGATCGTGGTATGTATTATATGTGGTGGTGTGTGAGAGATGGTTCGCTGTAGGACAGTCGCTCTATGTATATCTATTAGCTCGATTTGTGCTCGTTTTCTGTCTTGTGATGTGGTGTGTACTGAGTCTAAAGTACTCACTCATTGTGTGCTGAGTGTTTAGCTTACAGACAGAGATTGTTTCACGGTGTGTTCTGTTGGTGGTTACAAAAGTAGGGTATTGTCTAATAGAAATCGAGGTACAGATTTATGGTACTATGTGGTTGTTTCGAGTTCTAGTGGATCAAGGTTAGGTGTGTGTCAACTCAATAGTATATTGCATGTAGTGTCGCTTTGTCTACCTGTGTATAACTAATTTACGATTTCTCGCAGTGGGTAAAGACTATTCAAGCAGAGACCCATCTACTAGTATTCTTGATGTGTGTCGCAGAGTGGTAGGTTATTCACATGCAAAGTGGTGATGTCAGTAAATGGTGGAAAACAGTGTGTGGATAGAGTGAGCGGACACTTGTGCGTAACGATGTATCGAGTATTGGTGGTGCCGTTGTATTTGTTCAATAGGAACTAAAGAAAATGTTGTCGTTGTGGTTAGATTTGGTTGTAGTGCACAAGTGACTAGTAAGATGATTGTGGAATATGTACAAGTACGATATCAGATGTGTGGCAGTGCTTTTGAATTCTAAGGAGAATGTGGGGACCAGATTAAGTGTGACTTGAGAGTAGAGTAGACTGAGTAATATAGTGACTTGTCAAATAGTTCAAAGCAAGCACAATGGGGTTGTTGCCGTAAGAGCTCCGAGGACAGGATTGTGGTCGAGGACAGATCTGGGGAAGGGAGTTTTACGGTTTATAGGGTGAAGAGATTGAGACTTGCTGCATCATAGAGTTGTAGTGGGTCTTCTCCGAGAGAACACGAGATGTTGTGTTAATAGCAAGTGGTTTTTGTGCGCCTCCATCGTATCTTGAATGGAAGGAAGTTGGTGGGTTCCGCAACAAGATCTTGCCTAGAGCTGGCCGACTGGCTAATGGGTACTTGGTCAGGAGAGGGTGTTGACAAGGGAGGTCCGACGATGGTCACTTCTGACTGAGCGAGCACTTCCTCAGTAAAAGGCACATGACAGCCCGCTCAGACCGATGAAAACAACATTCTCTGGTCTGATTGAAACCAAGATTGAACTCTCTGGCCTGAATGCCAAGCGTCACATCTGGAGGAAACTGGCACGATCCTACTGCTGAAGCATGTGAGATTGGCAGCATCATGCTGGTGGGGATGTGTGTTTCAGTGGCAGGGACTGGAAGATCAGGATTGAGGAGAGATGAAAGAAGCAAGTATAGAGAGAGATACTTGCATGAAAACCTGCTCCAGAGTGCTCACGGACCTCAGACTGGGGCGAAGGTTCACCTTCCACAACAGGACAACTGACTAGGTTGATTTGAATTTGTCACTGACTCACTGTGTGCAACAGATAGATAGACAGACCAGACAGACAACAGACAGACAGACAGACGACAGACAGACAGACAGACAACAGACAGACAGACAGGACAGACAGACAAGACAGAGCAGACAGACAGACAGAACAGACGACAGAACAGACGACAGACAGACAGACAGACAGACAGACAGACAGACAGACAGACAGACAGACAGACAGACAGACAGCACACAGACAGAGCAGACAGACAGACAGACAGACAGACAGACAGACAGACCGACAGACAGACAGACAGAGCAGACAGACAGACAGGACAGACAGACAGGACAGACAGACAGACAGACAGACAGACAGCCAGACAGACAGACAGACAGACAGACAGACAGACAGACGACAGACAGCACAGACAGAAGAGCAGACAGACAGACAGACGACAGACAGACGACAGACAGACAGAACAGACAGACAGACAGACAGACAGAACAGACAGACAGACAGACAGACAGACAGACGACAGACAGACAGACAGACCAGACCGACAGGACAAGACAGACAGACAGACAGACAGACAGGACAGACAGGACAGACGACAAGACAGACAGACAGACGAAGCAGACAGAAGATAGC
>NC_036871.1:20833635-20849346 GCF_002910315.2 Salvelinus sp. IW2-2015
GTGAGCTGTGAAAAGGCGTCCTCTGCCACCGGTTTGAGGTAATCTTGCAGTCCTATGTGGGGAAAATGCAGTGATGCATCGCACACTTTCACATAGACAAAAACTATGCGAACACACATTTTACTGTAAAACATACAGGTGGGTGCATGTAAGGTGCAGTATGTATCTGTATAGAGTATATTTCTGTATGCTGTGAAATACAAGTGGACTACTGTAATATGAAGCATTGTAGGAAGTATACAGATATACTGCTTATATACAGTAACAGTGCACTGTACATTGGTGGACATACCTGTTCTCTCTTCGAAACATTTGAACTATTGAGGACACGGTTGATCTCCAATATTCGGCTGACCCTTCGACCCGCTCAGCCATTGTAAGGCCATGATTGACAACATGGTCTACAATAGTGGCCCTTATGTCATCAGATATGCGCCTATGTCCTCTTCTGCCTCTTTCTCTGTTTTGCCTTCCACCACGCATCCTTGCTCCTCTTCTTCCTCCTCTTGGCTGTTGACCCTGTTCGTTTCCTGGTCTATCCATTATTGGAAAATGCAACTCTGTGTTGTGGTCTTTCTATATATGCTTGCCAATTGATTCTTCATGAGATGCACCTTTGAGCAATTTAGACAACGGTAGATAGATAGATAGATAGATAGATAGATAGATAGATAGATAGATAGATAGATAGATAGATAGATAGATAGATAGATAGATAGCCCTTCATCCGCTGACTGGCATTTCTAACAAAGCTTTATTTATTCTCCAGCCTGACTTGGTTCTGATCCATGAGCCTCGGCTTTAGCAAAAGTTGAGGTGCCATGTATACAATTTGTTTGGGGCTAATAAATTATTCATTCATGTCTTGAAGAGGAAAGAGAGACAGAGAAAGCCCTATTAGGGAACCCCACCCCCACCCCCAAAAAAAGGTTTGTCCCTCATTAAAATGCTATGGGGATTATTTGAAGAGTGTTTTGATTCGTATAATAAGAGATTTGGGTTTTAAAATGGAGGAAAGTAGAAAGGCCTTGAAAGGATCTGGGTTTCTATAGCCAAACCTTTTAGAGAGAGAGCACTGCTCAAAATTCTGCCAGCGTATTTACTGGACTGGTGCTGTTGAAGTTTGCGTCTTTATTCCTGGGTATTAAATGAAGAGTTTTAAGGTGCTTTGATCAGTATGTTAAGGGCCTTTAGCCCGGTTCTCTGGAGTTAAGATGTTAAAGCCTATGATGTTTTAATAATAAGGTCATAACAAGCCTATATACTCGTCAATTATGATGTGTGTAGCACAGGAGGCTGCTGAGGGGAGGACGGCTCATCATAATGGCAGGAACGGCACAAATGGAATGGCATCAAACACCTGAAACCATGTGTCTGTGATGTATTTGATACCATTCCACTGATTCCACTCCAGTCATTAACACGAGCCAGTCCTCCCCAATTAAGGTGCCACCAAGCTCCTGTGGTGTGTAGTACATAGAGGAAGGATGCACAAGAAGAACAACAGTGTCTTGTTTCTAAAACTAAATGTACTGTATTTGGTTCAAGATGTATGCTTGCTGATGATCCCCAATTGAATTTGTCGATGAATAGAATGCAAGTAGAGCAAGTGAGAAAAACAAAACTACTAGGACGCTACTTTATCGTGGTCAGAACACATAGATAATATTGTTATTGAGATGGGTAAGGGAATTGCTGTTACAAGAACATTTTCAGAGTATGTAACATCTAGCACACTGAATCAGGGGATTCAATCCCTGGTCCTATCACACTTAGAGTACTGTCCAGTTATATGGTCAATCCCTGGTCCTATCACACTTAGGAGGTACTGGTGCGCAGTGTTATAGTGGTCATGCGCTGTTTCTATCAACTATTTAGAGTACTGGTCAAGTGATATATGGGGAGTCAATCCTGGGTCCTATCAAGCTTAGAGTACTGCCGTTATATGGTGCCAATCCTGGGTCCTCATACACTTGGGTCTGCCAGTGTAGTAGAATGGTTATCGCGGTGTCCCTGTCACACTTAGAAGTATGTCGCAGTTATAGGTTGGTCAATGCCTGGTCTATCAACTTAGGAGTACTGGGTCCATTTATATGGGTTAATCTTGGTCTCTCACACTTAAGAGTAGCTGGCGTAGTTATTAAGTGATCGAGTCCTGGTTTTGACACTTAGAGTAATGATCCGGTTATGTGGTCATCCATGGTCCTATCAATGTAGAGTATGTCAGGTTATAGTGGGTCAAGTCGCTGATCCTATCACCTTAGCGAGTCCTGGGTCCAGTTAATATGGCCTAATCCTGGTCGCGTGATAGCACTGTAGAGGTACTGGTCGCTGTTTATATGGTAAATTGCCCTGGATTATCAACTTAGCCGTACTGGTCCGCTTGATATGTCAGATCTGGTCGGCATACACATTCAAGGGTACTGCCGCAGATTTATGGTAGCGAAATCCGTGGTCCTAACAATTAGAGAGCTGTGTGGGTTATGAATGGTCAATTACCTGGGTCGTATCGACACGTTAGAGGTATGTCGGTGATTGGTCAATCCTGGCTATCACACTTAGAGTACTGTCCAGTTATATGGTCAATCCCTGGTCCTATCACACTTAGAGTAATGTCCAGTTATATGGTCAATCCTGTCTATCACTTAGGAGACTGTCCAGTTATATGGTCAATACCCTTGGTCCTTCCACTGAGGTGTAGGCAGCCAGTTATATGGTCAATCCTGGTCTATCAACTGAGGGTATTGCCAGTTATATGGTCAGTCCCTGGTCTGTCACATTAGAGTATGTTTATATGGTAATCCTGGTCCTATCACACTTAGAGTACTGTCCGAGTTATATGGCAATCCCTGGTTCTTATCACACTTAGAGTACTGTCAGTTATATGTTCAATCCCGTGGTCCTTCACACTTAGAGTACTGTGCAGTTATATGGTTCTCCTGGTCTATATCACTTAGAGTACTGTCCAGTTATAGTGGTCAATCCTGGTCCTATCACACTTAGAGTACTAGTCCCAGTTTTAATGGTCAATCTGGTCCTAATCACACTTGGAGTAACTGCCAGTTATATGGTCAATCCCTGTGTCCTGTCACACTTAGAGTACTGTCCAGTTATAATGGTCACTGCAAGCAAAGAAAGAGATATAAAACAGCTTCAAAATGGCTCAGAGACAGGGCTGCAGATTAGCTCTTTGCTCTCTCTGTATGAATATTATCCATGATCAGAATCTCTCATGGCTTCACGTTAAAACAAATTACTATCACAGTCTTCTGATTTCTTCTGGAATGTTAATATTATTTTTTTTTAACACTGTATTTTTCAGTCCAGTTAGTACATACTAGCAACACACATAACACAACAGACAGGCAAATTCAGGGCATCTAAGACAACCCAAGCCAAGGACAAATCGCCTTAATCTACAGTTTTTATAGAGCTATAGCTGAACGCAACTCTTACCAATCTATATTTCTCAGGCAAAATTAAATCCACCTTAAGAAAAGAATAAAAACAATCTAATGTGATAGACCATATGACTGGACAGGAAATAGGAAAGCATCAATCTGAATGTTAAATGTTTGTTTCCTGTCAGGTATTCTTAATTATCTGTATTGTCCTACTTGTTGAATGTTTGTGAAGTCTTGATTGTGGTTGTTTGTAATGTCTTGTTAATTGGTGTTGGACCCCAGGAAGATTAGCTAGCGTTACGGAGTTAGCTAATGGGGATCCTAATAAAAAATATAAATATATATCTTTTTTAAGTCACTGTCTCTAAAAACTGTTTTATTTCGTGAAAAAAACTCATTATTCTATCCTTGCACTCTGATTATTATGTTTACCTGTCCTCGCATGATAAAGCATTATGCCTCCAAAATTACTCTTAGCTCAACAAATTAGCCTTGTTTACCATAATTATGCAGATTCTGCTAGAAAACCAATCTTACCCTCCACACATTCCAGGGCATCCGTGAGTGTATCCAGGAGAGAGTGGTTCTAATCTCCTACTACGGCCAGTGTTTACTGTTTACCAACATGGATGTTTTTGTTGATTCATGTTGACTACCTCTACAGCTCTGTTACTGCCCCCACCCTGCTCTGTTTGGTCAGTAGGAAGTAGGAGATGTGGTTTAGACATGGTAATGAGACATTAGGCTTGCCAAAAGAAGAAAGCCTACCGTTCATCACGAGTCCAAAAGATTAGTTAGCACCGCCTTGCACCGGGGCATATTAAATCAGTGGATACAAGGCTTCCTCCATCCACAGAGTAGCGTCATCATCAAATATCCAATCATAAATCATCTCATGTTAAGTGGTGGTTTTATGGCTTTTTTGCCTGCTGCCTTGCCTAAATAAGTAGGCACCAAAACTTGAATTAGGGAAGCTTTTAGTGTGACTCCTTACTCTGAGAGATGCCGTTTTCCACTATTACAGTCCATATTTAAGTAATATGTGAGAATATCTCAGATCTCTCCAACACAGGCCTCATTGTGAGATCATTGAGAGACTGATTAAGTACAGTAGTAGAGCACACTCAGGCTTTTAATCTTCTCTCCTCTTTATAGATAAATCTCTCCCCCCTCTCTCTCTGTCACTCTTTACCCTGTCATTTAAAGGGCTCATAGCCTAAAAGAAATTTAGCTTTCATTTAGATTCCTGACTAGATCTGTGTCTATAGAAATCTCTGTTTAGCTGCTGCTGCTAGGTTCTTCTTGGGTTGACTAGGATTGTGTCGTAGTGGGTTAATGTCAAAGCACATAAAAATACATCTTGTTTGAGCCATTCACTTTTCTTTGAAGATTGGATATGCGCTGCACACAGCTACTGAGGCAGTTTATCCATGGCTTTCGCAAACAGCAAAAGGACATCTGAGAAAACCATTGGGCATTGCAGCCTTGGCATTGGACAATGGATGACTGTTACAGCTGGATGATTCCTGTATGTGTCCTCTGAGTTCCAATACATGCCCATATCACCACCTATTGTCCAATATGGGAATAACAAGAAACATGCAAAACCAACCAGTACAGTGTGTTAGCCACAATGATGAAAAAGTAAAACATACAGTAACATTTCACTGCTTGCTACAATGATAACATTTCCCTGTAATAATAATAATGAGTTTTTCCTTCATCTTCTCCAGATTCAATAAGATCCAGAACACCAAGAACACTATGAAGAGAGACGGGATCAGCACGTTAACGTACCGTGTGCTCCAGTTTAAGAAGTACCCTCTCTACACAAACATCTCAGTGGAGATCGGCAAGCCCCCGCCCCGGCCTTTCAGGGGATAGACAGATAGAGAGACCCGGCCTGGACATGGAGAGGGAGGGAGATGGGGCAGAGAACGATAATGCACAGTAGATAGCCTCCATCTCTGCCTCCACCTCCCTCAGCCCGACTCAGACCCAGATACCCCCCACTGACCTGGGCTAGGTGCCCGCCCAGACCCCTCACAGCCCACTCTGAGTGGAGATACATACCTGTTGCAGTCCAACACTGCTCACAGCTCAATGGTTACGGCAGGCCTCCAACCTGGGACGCTGACTAGCTGACTCTGGGGGGACTAACTCTCAGGAATAGATGAAGAGGGGGGATGTATTAGATCATATTCATTCTCCTGGCTGGAGCCACAGTGCTGTTCTGGAAATGTGCATACTGTACATGAAACACACAGCAATAGGAATGAGGATGTCCAGGCTTCAAGGGGAGTCATATCGACATTGGATCGTTGACACGCTGGGGGTTGGGTTTGGGATTCAGAGGTACTGGAGCAGAACCAAGAAGAGCAGCCCTGATCTCTCTGTGAGAATCTATCTGTCAATCAGAACATACTATATTGGCGCAAAATGAATGTGTACTGTCTGTGCATCTAACGCAGGCTTTCTCCATTTCCCATGTCTCTGCCATTGACAAATGGTTCTGGAGCAGAGCAACATTGTGCACCAACTCCGGTCTCTCTTTGGTCTCTTTTGTTTGTGACAAAGAATTGTTACTATCTGTGGACGGAAACAAGTTTGAGAGACATACAGTGAATAAAGACCCCCTAGTAGTGGATGGGTATGACTATCTAAGGAACTGGTTTTGACCTGTTTGTGGAGAAGAGAGGTCCAGTAAAAAGAACAGAAGATGAACTTCTGGCATTGTTCTAACAGGTGATCATCAGACGTGTTCTGACGTGTTCTCACTCACAAAGGTTATAGTAGATAGTGATGGGAGTTTAAACCTTTGCTGTTTAACAATGGATACCGGCAGTTTTAGAAGAGGATCATATCTTGCTCAAAATACAAGACTCTTTACTCAATTTTTAAAATTGAGAAAATTAATAAAAATAAAAAAAATTATAAAATGATAAGGCATTGATAACCTAGTGGTGGGAATTGTGAATGATGTTGATAAGGAGAGTCTAGTATGGTGAATATTTGCATTGTAGCATTCATTCCATCCATTCAAAGGCAGAAGCACACTGCACTGAGGTGATAAGAACACAACGGAAGCTAGTTATTTCCTCAGGGTGGATTCCCCTAGAATAAATGGAAAACTAGCCCACATACAGTAAGAACAAATCTAATATCGTATTACTATTAACACTACCAGTGTATGAAAGCCTTTTAACGTCTTAAGTAAGTAAGCTTTTTCTTCTCTCACTCTCTTCTCCTTTTTTTGTACTGCCTAAACACCAAATTGATGCCTTCAGAATTTTTATGAGGGGCAATGATAAGGAATGCTGCATTTTGGGATTTTTTTTAATGACATTCCTGTTGTGTGAAGTGACGTGGAAATCTTTTTGTACTATCAATGGTTTTCTTGGCCAGGCTTGAGTCAGTGAGTATTTAGAGATGCCCCACCAACCAGTTTCCCCTCTGTTTATTTTTAAGAGTCTTTTAAAGTTTGAGTGCATTTCCCTTTTTTCTCTCGACAACACCCTCCACTGCCTTTTATTCCTCTCTCTAGCAAGGCCATATCTCTCTCTTTGTGCCGTGTGTGTCTGTGAACACCACAATGTTTTTCTGTACGTGGCCATCTAATGAATACACAGACAGCTGTATCTGAAGCACACTGCTCCTCTATAGAAATATCAGCAGGATTTCAACAATCCTCTCTCTCTCTCTTTTCTCTCCTCTCTCTCTCATTCTGCTTTTTCATTTTTCAGTTTGTTACTACTGGTGTGAGTTGCTGTGCCCTTGGAAAAGAGAGCACCTCGCAAAGTGAATACTCTACTCCCCATTCAACACTGGAGACTGATGTCCTTTTACACTACTCTATTTAAATGTAACTGTCAAATGGATGTACTGTGTATGCACTGCTCTCTGATGACTGTGGACCACAGGATTTAGAATTTGACATATTCCTGCCTATGGTCCCAGTATAGTATGATTCATCAGGCTGCCAAGCTTCTGCTTTTATGTTCAATGCTGAGGGAATAATTCTCCAAAAGGCTAAATATACTACTTGGAACTTTGGGAAGGAGCTTTTACATATAGCTAGCATCCTCATTGCCTAAAATTGGTTTAACAGAACGAGCTCACTACTGATGCAGCACACAACCCCGAAAAAACTTGGTACTGAAGTCACTGGTTTCATTAAATTAAATCATTTGGTTTTTTTTCTGCCAATGATGGCTTTTTATCATAACTCCAGTCCAAGAAATTGTTGGATATTTAGTTTACTATACGGTAGACTACAGGATGTGATTTCTGTACATATCAGACTTGTAGACTCACTCAACAGCTAGTAGCGATCATTACAGGTGCATGGACAAGTTTATCATGTAATTTGTGTTGTGAACAGAGGAAATCATATAATAGAACTCAGTCTGTTCTGTTGACTTGATATCTATATGGAGATCATGAACCAAGTAGACTACAACAGGAATAATAAATCCTATTGGTTCTATTATATCAATCTAATCATGAATCATATTGGTATATCCATGATATTATCTTGTTTGGCCTATAGGCTGTATTCTGCCCCACTACCCCACACATAGTGACTGTGGTATAACATTGTAGGTACTGTATAATATAGATTTGATATGATGCGTATTGACAGGGGGACCTTTCAGCATAAGCTTAGAGACATCCTTCCCAGGACTGTCTCTCTCTTTCACAACTCGCCAGCTATGAATCAGTGATAAAGCACCACTCCTCGGTTGCGTCCCAAATGGCACCCCATTCCCCACATAGTGCACTACGGGGCCCCTATGGGCCCTGGTCAAAAGTAGTCACTATGTAGGCAATAGGGTATCATTTTGGCTGCATCCCTCTGCTCCCACCCTCCCCACAGTCAACTATTATTATCTTCAGTTTGTCCTGCTAATGTATAATTGCGGGCATCAGCTTTTTTCGTTGACCATGTTTTTGATGCAGCCTTGAGTAGGAAAAGCTGACAGGTGGAATGCTAATGTACTATCCACCCTTTGGAGTATGTCTGAAGTTCTCTCTTCATCCATCTCCTGTTGGCAGACATTGCACAGCTTCCTCCTTCTTATACGTTTCAACCTAATGCTCATTGAGCAATCTTTTCCCTAATTGTCAGAGCCGTCGTTTAAAGGAAGTGGTGGGTAACTGAAACAGGAACAAGATAGGATGAGGGCATTGGAGAACAACATCAACTACTGACTGCCTCAGGTCTTCAAGCCTGAGTGCATTTTTAAAGATTTACTGTATCTATCTAGGTTTTGTACATTGAATGTTGAAAATGTTATATCTTATATAGAATGCATAATGTCATATCAAACCTACTTTTTCTATACAATCAATAAATCTGATGGTAAATGAGATACACTTATGTGATTGGTTTGTATTTCCTTGCCAGATGAGAAAATTGATTTCACATGCATGTTGTCAGCTGCATCCCAAATTGCACCCTATTCCCTTTATAGTGCACTACTTTTGTCCAGTGCCCCTTTTGACCAGGGCCCATAGGGCTTCAGGCAAAAGTAGTGCACTAAGTAGGGAATAGTAGTGCCATTGGGATGGATCTGTCCACGGTCCTGACAATGAGGCTGATAATAGTTTTTTTCCTCCATTGTTTCCAGTTGCCATGGCATTCAAAGAAACTTCTGAAACATTTCTCATTCACTCTGTCTTTGGGGTGTAATAGAAAATGTGCTGAGACTGAAGAAAGAATTCCTTCTGCTTTTAAAGACAAAGTGGAATTGGTAGTGGTAAAAAAAAAGTTTATTTTTATTTTTTATAAATCAGTAATTATAATGGTTGAGCCACTGCTGTTCTTTCGACTAGTAAGTATTTATGTCAGAGAGAGGTTAAGAAATACCATCACACTGCATTGCGGCTCATATTGAAACGCTAAATCTACTTTACTCCTCTAAGGGGAGGCTATACCTTGGTTAGAAATTGTTTATGTTAGCCAAATTCTAATAATGTGGTGCACATTTTCGGAATTATCATAACAATATAATATTTACTAATAGCCGTATGGACCAAGCCCCGCTCCCATCAGTGGATGCATTACAAAGAAAGGATCATTTCTAGGTTGGGTTAGAACTATGTTCATACTGTCTCAGAGAGAAATCCACACCACCTTGGTTAAACAGAAAACCTAACAGTTATTGTTGAGATGCCAGCACTGTCCCCAAACTGTCAACAACAGGGATTTGGGGAAATAGGACAATGAACCACTGGCATCCCCTTACTGACAAGACATTCAGTGTGTAATAAACCACCTTCTACACAACAATGGCAACACATGGTAGAAAGTATAGTTAATGGACATACAAGGACATACAAAGAAACTTTATTTTCACTTACTGTAAGTTTACATTAGGTTTTTATTGAAAGATGGAGGGAGTTAAAAAAGGCATGGATAAAAGATGAACTATGTACAACTGTAACGCTTGTCGTATAGAGGAGAAGGAGAAGAGGACCAAGGTGCAGCGTGGTAAGTGTTCATATTATTTAATAAAATACGCAACACTTGACAAAACAACAAACACGACAAACGAACAGTCCTGAAAGGTGAAACAAACACTAAACAGGAAACAACCACCCACAAACACAGGTGGGAACAGGCTACCTAAGTATGATTCTCAATCAGAGACAACGATAGACAGCTGCCTCTGATTGAGAACCATAGAAGGCCAATGTAACGGCTGTCATATTCTTCCTCCTCCGACGAGGAGAGGCGAGAAGGATCGGACCAATATGCGGAGTGGTTAGTGCTCATGATGATTTATTATAACGAACACTGAAATACCAAACAAATAAACGAAGTGCAGAAACCTATACAGTACCGTGTGGTGAAAACACTAACACGGAAACAAACACCCACAAAACACACGTGAAACCCCGGCTGCCTTAGTATGATTCTCAATCAGGGACAACGATTGACAGCTGCCTCTGATTGAGAATCATACCAGGCCGAACACAAAATCCCAACATAGAAAATCACACATAGACAAACCCACCCAACTCACGCCCTGACCAACTAAATAAATACAAGACAAAGGAAAACAGGTCAGGAACGTGACAGAACCCCCCCCCCCCTTAAGGTGCGAACTCCGGGCGCACCACCATAAACTCTAGGGGAGGGTCTGGGTGGGCGTCTGTCCACGGTGGCGGCTCTGGCGCTGGTCGTGGTCCCCACCCCACCATAGTCAATCCTCGCTTCCGTGGCCTCCTCCCAATGGCCACCCTCCATATAAACCCCATTGGATTAAAGGGCAGCACCGGACTACGGGGCAGCTCCGGACTGAGGGGCAGCTCCGGACAGAGGGGCAGCCCCGGACTGAGGGGCAGCCCCGGACTGAGGGGCAGCACCGGACTGAGGGGCAGCACCGGACTGACAGATGGTTCTGGCAGCTCCTGGCTGGCTGGCGGATCCTGGCTGGCTGGCTCTGGCGGATCCGGCTGGCTGGCTCTGGCGGATCCTGGCTGGCTGGCTCTGGCGGATCTGGCTGGACGGCTCTGGCTGCTCATGGCTGGACGGCTCTGGCTGCTCATGGCTGGCTGACGGCTCTGGCTGCTCATGGCTGGCTGACGGCTCTTGCTGCTCATGGCTGGTCAGCTCTGGCGGATCCTGGCTGGCTGGCTCTGGCGGATCCTGGCTGGCTGGCTCTGGCGGATCCTGGCTGGCTGGCTCTGGTGGATCCTGGCTGGCTGACGGCACTGGCTGCTCCTGTCTGGCGGACGGCTCTAGCGGCTCGGGACAGACGGGCAGCTCTGACGGCTCGGAACAGACGGACAGCTCTGACGGCTCGGGACAGACGGGCAGCTCTGACGGCTCGGGACAGACGGGCAGCTCAGACAGCGCTGGGCGGGCAGACAGCTCAGACAGCGCTGGGCAGGCAGGCAGCTCAGACAGCGCTGGGCAGGCAGGCAGCTCAGACAGCGCTGGGCAGATGAGAGCAACTGGAGAGAGAACCCGAGAGACAGCCTGGTACGGGGGGCTGCCACCGGAGGACTGGTACGTGGAGGTGGCACCGGAATTACCGGGACCGTGAAGGAGGACACGCGCTCTTGAGCACCGAGCCCGCCCAACCTTACCAGGTTGAATGGTCCCCGTAGCCCTGCCAGTGTGGCGAGGTGGAATAGCCCGCACTGGGCTATGCTGGCGAACCGGGGACACCCTTTGTAAGGCTGGTGCCATGTACGCCGGCCCAAAGGCACGCACTGGAGGCCAGATGCGTTGGGCCGGCTTCATGACACCGGCTCGATGCCCAACCTAGCCCTACCAGTGCGGCGAGGTGGAATAGCCCGCACTGGGCTAAGCACGCGTACTGGGACACCGTGCGCTCCACCGCATAACACGGTGTCTGACCAGTACGACGCCCTCTCACTCACGGTAAGCACGGGGAGTTGGCTCAGGTATCCTACCCGGCTTTGCCACACTCTGCGTGTGCCCCCCCAAGAAATTTTTGGGTCTGACTCTCGGGCTTCCGTGCTAGCCGCGTACCTTCATACCGCCGGTTCTCTCTCCGGTTGCTCTGCTCTCCGAGCTGCCTCCAGCTGTTCCATGGGAGGCGATCCTTTCCAGCCAGGATCTCCTCCCATGTGTAGCAACCCTTGCCATCCAAAACGTCCTCCCATGTCCAATTCTCCTTTTTGCGCTGCTGCTGCTGCTGTCCTTTTCCACTCCGCTTTGTCCTTTGGTGGTGGGTGTTTCTGTAACGGCTGTCATATTCTTCTCCTCTCCTCGACGAGGAGAGGCGAGAAGGATCGGACCAATATGCGGAGTGGTTAGTGCTCATGATGATTTATTATAACGAACACTGAAATACCAAACAAATAAACGAAGTGCAGAAACCTATACAGTACCGTTGTGGTGAAAACACTAACACGGAAACAAACACCCACAAAACACACGTGAAACCCGGCTGCCTTAGTATGATTCTCAATCAGGGACACGATTGACAGCTGCCTCTGATTGAGAATCATACCAGGCCGAACACAAAATCCCAACATAGAAAATCACACATAGACAAACCCACCAACTCACGCCCTGACCAACTAAATAAATACAAGACAAAGGAAAACAGGTCAGGAACGTGACAGCCAACACACAGAATATACAACACAAGGACAACATAGAATGCCCCACCAAACTCAAACCCGCCGTCAACCAGACATAGAATGCCCACCCAAACTCACGCCCTGACCAATCAAATAGAGACATAAAAAGGATCTCTACGGTCAGGGCGTGACAACAAAAATTCAATGACAAAAATCAAGAGACGTATTAGGAAAGCTCGACTGGAGAGGTGTAATCAGAGCCAGTCCTAAAATGACAAGGCTTGGGATGTTGGCATAAAGTCTATCCATATAGTCTATCTATCCATATAGTTCTATCCTATAGTCTATCTATCATATAGTCCTATCTATCCATATAGTCTATCCATGTAGTCTATCCATATAGTCTATCCATGTAGTCTATCCATATCAGTCTATCCATGTAGTTTATCCATGTAGTCTATCCATGTAAGTCCATCTATCCATATAGTCTATCCATGTAGTCTATCCATATAGTCTATCTATTCATATAGTTTATCCATATAGGTCTATCCATGTAGTCTATCCATGTAAGTCTATCCATATAGTCTATCCATGTAGTCATCCATATAGTTACCATGTAGTCTGTCCATATAGTAATATCCATGTAGTCTATCCATGTAGTATATCCATAGTCCTATCCATGTAGTCTATCCATATAGTCTATCTATATAGTCTATCCATGTAGTCTATCCATATAGTCTATCCATATAGTCTATCTATCCATATAGTCTTTCCATGTAGTCTATCCATGTAGTCTATCCATATAGTATATCTATATAGTCTATCCATGTAGTCTATATATGTAGTCTATCCATGTAGTCTAGCCATATAGTCTATCCATATAGTCTATCTATCCATATAGTCTATCCATGTAGTCTATCCATGTAGTCTATCCATATAGTCTATCCATGTAGTCTACCATATAGTCTATCCATGTAGTTTATACATGTAAGTCTATCCATGTAGTCTATTATCCATATAGTCTATCTCATGTAGTCTATCCATATAGTCTATCTATTCATATAGTTTATCCATATAGTCTATCCATGTGTTCTATCCATGTAGTCTATCCATATAGTCTATCCATGTAGTCTATCCATGTAGTCTATCCATGTAGTCTACTCCATATAGTATATCTATATAGTCTATCCATGTAGTCTATCTATGTAGTCTATCCATGTAGTGTATCCATATAGTCTATCCATGTAGTCTATCCATTAGTCTCTCCATGTAGTCTATCCATATAGTCTATCTATATAGTCTATCCATGTAGTCTATCATATAGTCAATCCATATAGGCTATCTATCCATATAGTCTATCCATGTAGTCATCCATGTAGTCTATCCATATAGTATATCCATGTAGTCTATCCATATAGTCTTCTATAGTCTATCATGTAGTCTATCTATCTAGTCTATCCATGTAGTTTATCCATATAGTTTATCCATATAGTGTATCCTATAATCTATCCATATAGTCTATCCATGTAGTCTATCCATATAGTCTATCTATATAGTCTATCCATGTAGTCTATCTATGTAGTCTATCCATGTAGTTTATCCATATAGTTTATCCATATAGTGTATCCATATAATCTATCCATATAGTCTATCCATGTAGTCTATCCTATAGTCTATCCATGTAGTCTATCCATGTAGTCTATCATTATAGTCTATTCTATATAGTCTATCCATGTAGTCTATCCATATAGTCTATCCATATAGGCTATCTATCCATATAGTCTATCCATGTAGTCTATCCATGTAGTCTATCCATATAGTCTATCTATATAGTCTATCCATGTAGTCTATCCATGTAGTCTATCCATAATAGTCTATCCATGTAGTCTATCCATGTAGTCTATCTATGTAGTCTATCCATGTAGTTTATCCATATAGTTTTATCATATAGTGTATCCATATAATCTATCCATATAGTCTATCCCTGTAGTCTATCCTATAGTCTATCTATATAGTCTATCCATGTAGTCTATCTATGTAGTCTACCATGTAGTTTATCCATATAGTTTATCCATATAGTGTATCCATATAATCTATCCATATAGTCTATCCATGTAGTCTATCCATATAGTCTATCCATGTAGTCTTTCCATGTAGTCTATCATTATAGTATATCCATATAGTCTACCCATATAGTCTATCCATTTAGTCTATCCATATAGTATATCTATCCATATAGTCTATCCATGTAGTCTCTTCCATAGTCTATATCTATCCATATAGTCCTATCCATGTAGTCTATCCATATGTCTACATATAGTATCATATACTCTATCACATATAGTCTACCCCTGTAGTCTATCCATGTAGTCTATCCATATAGTTTATCCATTATAGTCTATCCAATGTAGTCTATCCATATGTCTACCCATATAGTCTATCCATTGTGGTATATCTAATCCATTAGTCTATCCATGTAGTCTATCCATATAGTTTATCCATATAGTCTATCCATATAGTTATCCATATAGTTTATCCATGTAGTCTAGTCCATGTAGTCCCCTAATCCATATAGTCTACCCATATAGTCTATCTGTGTCTATCTATCCATGTAGTCTTTCCATATAGTCTACTCCATGTAGTCTATCCATATAGTCTATCCATGTAGTCTATCCATATCGTTTATCCATAAGTCTATCCATGTAAGTTATCCATATAGTTATCCATATAGTCTATCCATATAGTCTATCCATATAGTCTATCCATGTAGTCTATCCATGATAGTCTATCCATATAGTTTATCCATCATAGTCTATCCATATAGTCTATCCATGATAGTCTATCCATATAGTCTATCCATATAGTCTCATCCATATGTTTATCCATATAGTCTATCCATATAGTTTATCCATATAGTCTATCCATATAGTCTATCCATATAGTCTACCATATAGTCTATCCATGTGGTCTATCTATCCATGTAGTCTTTTCCATATAGTCTATCCATAGTAGTCTATCCATATAGTCTATCCATAGTAGTCTATCCATATAGTTTCTCCATATAGTCTATCCATTAGTCTATCCATATAGTTTAATCCATATGTTTAATCCCATATAGTCTTATCCATGATAGTCTATCCATAGTATGTCTATCCATATAGTTATCCATATAAGTTCTATCCATATAGTCTTCATCCATATGTTTAATCCATATAGTCTATTCCGTTATAGTCTATCCATATAG